>NC_083463.1:21940639-21953139 GCF_030014155.1 Tachysurus vachellii | reverse complement strand
ACTTCCCAGAAGTGACTAAGAAGTGGATGTGCTTGTGTGGTAATTTGTCATCTATGTATCAAGTACTCTGTGTTCCAGCTTGCAAGAGGCTGGACATAGATAAAGCACGTCTCGCGCTGAATCACACAGCCAATCAGAATTCTCTGTTTGTTTGGTTTTTGTTTTTTTTTTTTTTTGTTTGTTTTTTTTAAGAGCGAGACTGGACTTGACCTGTCTTATGAACTTATGGAACATGGTCGATATAAAAGAAGGATGAAAGAATTGTCGCATTTCCTTGAAATGAAAGAATTTGACTTTTTCTTTTCTGTTCATTTCTTTCGGCTGGCATGTGACGCCCTTTGAAACTCTCAGGTATTTTAAAGATAATAAGAAAAGAATCAGATCATCACTCTGAAGTTTTGTCATATTCATCGAATGCTCTCACTCCTGCTAATATCGAGAGTTTCAACCCATTTACTGCTGTGGGGGAGTTTAGTGCCGTACTGCTTCTTCAGAACTGCTTGCTGTGTGTGTGTGTGTGTGTGTGTGTGTAGAGGGTGGCTGAGTGAGCTGTTCATGGTTTGAGTTGTGAACATGACCTAAGGGATTGTCCCCTTCAAAAACCCTTCCCTGATATAGCTTGTGGCAAAAAACTAGAATGGAAACACGCTCTCGATGTTTTTGATCAGTTGTTTGAAACGGATGGAGCTCTTTATTTTCGTGTTGTTACTGTAGAATGAGTCACAGGTGAATGTTCCAGTGTAGTGAGGCCTTAATGTAATATCACACAGTATTGTGTATGCAAATGTGGTTATGAGTGTGTATCATATATTTATTGTTTTTGTGTGTGTGCATGTGTGTGTGTGTGTGTGTGTGTGTGTGTGTGTCCATGTCCAGACAGTTAGAGTGAGCCAGCAGTGCAGTGGCCTCTCTGTAGCCTGTGGTCATATTCCTGCCTCATCATGTCATCTCACACACACACACACACACACACACACACACACACACACAAGCCAGAGTGTCTCAGTCTTGTACCGAAACTCTTACCCTCATCTTTATTGAGCTTATACAAATCTAAGATTAAACAGCAGCTCCTAGACATTCATACAGTTTTTTTTTTTTTTTTTTTTAAAAAATCGTCTTCAAGACAATTTAACACTTTAAAGGTGGCACAAAAGTTTGGGCCAATTTTAGAGGTTCTGTACAATATTGTAGCTGCTTCTACAGGACTGAGAGTATTTAAACCGCCACAGAAAAGCACGCTCTGCCAACGTATGCCGATCAGTATTTTAGTTCTTTCTGCCACATTATTAGGAACACCGTACTAACACTGGCTAAGACTCCCTGCTCTTTGATCACACAACAGACTCAATCTTTCGCGGCATGGCATGGACTCGACAAGGTGTTGGAAACGTTCCTTTGAGATTCTGGTTCATTTTGACACGATTGCCTCACTCAATTGCTGTATATTCCTGCTGCGAAATTTCCCGTTCTGCCACATCCTTAAAGTTCTTTTGAATTCAGTAGGAACCTGCTGAAGGTGAAGGCCTCTGACGAACATCGAACTCATGTTCATGACACTACTTTTTCTTCGTGATATTGCGCATCATCGTGTTGAAGTGGCCGTGAGATGATGGTAAATTATGGTCATGGATGGATGCACATCTTCAGCTCAAATAAGTTCTGGAGAACAAAAACAACGTTCTTTTGGTATTAACAGGCCCAAAGTCTGCCAGGGAAACATTCCCCACACCGTTGACACAAGGCAGGTTGCTTCTCCTCTGCCTCCTGGACTCACTAGATGTGGGGTTGTTTTTTTTTGTTGTTGTTTTTGTCTTAAACACCATTCACTATTCTGTGTAAGCTCTAGTCACTGTTGTACATGAAAATCAAAGGAGATCAAGCAGATTCTGTGAAATGCTAAAACCAGCCCATTTGGCATCAATATCCACGGCACAGTCCAAGTTCCCGTGATCGCTCTTTTTTTCCATTCCGGTGTATGAAGCGGTCAGTAAGTGTTTACGTTCATTTTGCCCAATCTTCTCCATCTTTTACTTCCCTTCCCCTTTCTTCTTCCCCTCGTTAAATATCTCTAACCTAAACTCAGCTTTTCTGTTCGTCACTGTTTTCCTTCTGTTTATATGCACAACTTTGGTCTGTTAAAAAAAAAAACGTCTCTTATTAACTCTCAGACTTTTGCCTGACTTTTTTACTAGCCTTAAAATGAAATGTTCACATATTCTCGATGTGGGACACACCACACACTGGTGGCATCATGAAGGTCCTATCATTTATCTTTTAAACGAGAAAACATTCGTACAGTTTACAGTTATAACACAGGATATTTTTCCCCCCCTGAATACCCACAACTCATCCTGTTGATGCTCACTGTTCATTACACGTTACACAGTTCCTAAGCTCCAGTTAGCAGGTACTGGCACAAGCACCATTTCATGAGATTTACTACAATATCCAATGTGACCATTACTTTATAAAAGCAATGAAAATGTGTCTATGTACAGTCTCTCTCTCACACACACACACACTTAACACTCACTTAACAAACAGCACACCAGAGAGGCTCAGCAGTGCCGGAGGTGCAGTTTCAGGGCTTTTGGACCATTCCAACGACTATTTGTTTAATCGTGGGAGCCGTTTGTGTGTGTGTGTGTGTGTGTGTGTGTGCGTGCGTGTGTGTGGATAATGGAAAGAATGAAGCTGGTTATTTACTCAGATGTTGCTCTGGTGTAGGTGTGAATCTACCCCATACACTCTGTGGGAACGTGGCGTTCGCTGCTTTGCTTTTTTTTTTTTTTTTTTTTTTTTTTTCTCCACCAGAACACCGTTTTTTTGTTTTTTCCTCAAGCACAGCCACTGCCTTTTGTTTGTACTGGATGGCAAGTTTGATTATTTATCGTTGCTGGGGTGGGAGTTAGGGGCAGAGGGAGTAGCCAGAGCAATAAACATGTGACTCCACTGTGTTTTGTTTTCCACTCAGAAGGCCGCATCCTATAACCGTTTTCTGGAGCGGCAGTAAACCTTTTATTTGTTTTATAAACCACGGCTAGGAAAAAGAATAAGGAATGAGACGGGGAATAAAGATAGAAGTTAACCAACTGCTAATGGACATTCAGATCCTGGGTTTATCGGAAGTGTACGGTTTCAACTGAAGCATAGTCTTTGCTAGCTGCTCACTATCAATTTTGTTCCCTTTGTTTGTGTGTGTGTGTGCGTGTGTGTGTGTGTGTGTGTGTGTGTGTGTGTTTTCATCTTTCCACAGCTGTTTGCTTTGTCAGCTTGTTACTGTTCTCCATGTGCAACAAAATGAAACTATGTAAATTTGTTAGCAAGCAGTCAGGCTGAGGAGCAGAGAGGTCTGTTTGTGTGCACTTTGTTATGTTATCTACTTTGCAGCCCAGAACACGTTGTCTTTTGGCTTATGTAGATATGGAAGTTATAAAGCTATAAAGCTATTCTTTTTTTCCCCTTAACCTTATTGTTATTATTTTTAATCTGTTTCAGGCTCTACAGGTTGCAAGGCAACTCCTTCTTAAGCAGCAGCAGCAGCACCAAAGCGGTGCTATTAAGTCTCCTAAAAGCAACGAGAAACAAGCTGCACTGCAGGTAAGGCACTTTCTCTTTTTCATCTAAACTCACTATATATGTGTGTTTGTGTGTGTGTGTGTATGTATGTATGTATGTGTATGTATATATATATATATATATATATATATATATATATATATATATATATATATATATAAAACTGCTCAGTATGTCATGTGCTTTTAACTGCGTTTACCTAAAGAACACATCAGACACGTATCAGACGGCACACGTGCAGGGTGAAAATGGTACACGTGTGTGTGTGCGTATCTATGCTCGCGTCTTATTTTTATTTGCGTTCTCCATGTGTTATTTGTAGCACAGCTCATACCAGTCAGTGCTAGATAAACAGGAAATTAAACTTGGCAGGCCGGCGGCTGTTGACTGCACTTTACTACACAGCTCACGAGCTCATTCTCTGGTACAGATATCACTTGAAATGTAACTGTGCCGTGATCAACCGCAGCCTGTGACACACTTCTGACTGATTCCTCTTTCAGGATTCTTTTCAGCTTTTCTGGCAAGCCTTTTGTGTGTGTGTGTGTGTGTGTGTGTGTGTGTTTGTGTGTGAAGTAGAATGTGAATGAATGGGTTCTACGTCTAACCTCAAAGATCTGATATCTTGTACCTGGTATGTAAACTAGTAGCTCCTCTTGTTTCACGAGTCTCCAGTCCGGCATTAAGACACAGAACTTAAGACAGTATACAAAGAAGCTCCGTGATTCTCCATTCAATCACCGTACAGCACCGTATACCTTCTACCTACAGCAACAGGAAGCGCTACAGAGAAGATGCCGCTCGTCCCCCATCTCAGATCTGGGGCTCCTATTTGTCTAGCCTTTGTCATGCAAAACAAATCCGGCCCTCGTTATTTCCCCATCCGCTATCATTTTTAAACAAGTCCAACTTGTGATGTCTGATTCAATATTTGCACTCATTTTAGGTCCTCTCTTTTGCCTCCACACACTCTCTGTCAGATCTTTATCCATGTTTGAACAAGGAGGGTGTTGTTTGTTTCACAGCAAAAATAGCAAACGACTCCGGGGCATATTTGATAATTAATAGCCGATGCTCTTGCGTATACGCGTCTGTAGAACACGTCTAGTAACGTCTCCATAGGGGAAGGTGTTTTGTTTTTAATGAGCATGTATCTTCAGAGTCTGATCTCAAAGCGTTATGGTGATGTGTCTCGGGGAAATAACTGGATAAAATATGGCTATGCTGACCTTTCCATTGTGCGCATATTTGTCAGGATGTGGATCAAACTGAAAGCTTCTTCAAGTCTAGTGAGTTGGAGGTCATGAAAAGTAGATTCTGGTGGCCAGGACCTTACACCCACAAGAAGAAGACACAAAGCCCCATTTAAAATTAAAATTTATTAATGAATACAGAGACCACAGCCAACCTGACGCTCAGGCCGCTGGAAAAGACAGCTTGTGTGTGTGTGTGTGTGTGTGTGTGTGTGTGTGTGTGTGTGTGTGTGTGTGTGTGTGTGTGTGTGTGGTTTGGGTTTATTGTACCTTTTATCCAAAGATGCATCTCCTACACGGTGTAGTTTAGTTGCTAAGCAGCCGGTAAATGATCTGTTATGAGCATTTATTTAAAAAAAAAACACCAAAGTGCAAATGAATGCGCGTCTCTCTTCTGTCCTAAACCACCGCTTTAATTGGGTTTGTTGTTCTGCTCCTACCATCAGTTCAGCATGTTGCCCGCGCACATCGCATTGTTTATAGAGTCTCCTGGTAATACACCAGCCGCTTAATTAAGACCTTAACGTGAAGCTGTTTAATAAAACAGTGGAACATAATTATCCGTATAATGAGTGGTTTCTGAGGGGAAAATCCCCCGCTTGTCGAACCGTGAAGATAGAAGCTCGGGTTCTTGATCCACTTCTCAAGGTTTATTTTGTTCTGTTTGCTTTCCAAGCAGACCTTATGTAGGTAACGCCGACTGTAGAATAAATCAAACACGTCAAATGTCTTTATAACTGAAAACCATGAAGCGTGTGCTGTGTGGAAAAGATTTGCTTAGACATCACAAAGTTCTTCTCTTGGTTTTCCCCAATATCAGATTATTATATAAGAAAGATGGACCAGGTTTACGTTTAATTACTAATGAATGTTTAAGTCAATTTGTCTGGTTCTGATTTGATATTTTTTCAAAGAAATTTAAGAAATAGGGGAAATTTAAGAAAGAGGATAACTTTTAGGTCTGCTGAGTTATCAGCTGTAAAGCTGAAAGGAAAAACTATATATATATATATATACCGCTGCTTTGTCCTGTTTTGTTTGTTGCTGTGCCTTTCATAACCACACACACACACACACACACACACACACGACTTGCCTTCTCATTGTCTATACGATTTGCCGTTTTCATAATCTCTGTTTTGTTTGCTTCTTTTGCACCTTATAAAAGAAAGTTTTCAGCCACATTGGACTATGGCACTACTTAGGATTGTACTTCCTCACTGTCACATCACCACCATCTCCACACTCCAACTCCCAGCATCGATACAACGATGCCTCCAAACGTGGCTGCTCTGGGCTACAATCCCCACAACACGCACACATGCACACACACACACACACACACACACACACAGTCAGAGACCAAGCCGCATGCACTCACAAACTATTTATAAAGACTGTCGTCTGTCTTTCGCTCGAGTCCGTCAGAGGTTTTTGATTGCGTCTGCTGATTGTGATCATCTGCCTGAGTTTGTTATTAAAGAGCACACTTACTGTACATGCAACTGTATTAATATTGACGATCCCAGCTTACATCGTTCTCACCTCCAGCTTGCTTTGAAGCCATGGCCTTTCCAGTGACAGGTAATAAACTGATACAGCAGCAGGACAACACTGGGGTTTTACAGGGAAATTCCCTAACACTTTGTTGCCACAACATCTGATTAATGGCTTTATCGAATAGTGTTAGGCAATAAACATCTACGGCATCACAATCTACAGATTTTTGCTGGATTTCCCAGCAACGCACACACACAAATTCTGACTTTATTTAACGTCTACACAAATGTAGATTTTCTGTGATAAGTACACATTCTGTAGGAATTAAAGCGTTTATCTAAAACGATATCATGAGCTCTCGGAGCAGCGTGTTGTGACATCATTGATCGATATTATATATCAGCACATCTCCTAGCTCTTACATCACAGAGTTTATCAGAATTCACAGAACTGGAACTAATGGGTCTTAGTGCTCAAAGTTCCAGAGTGAAAGCTGGATCTTTAGTGCCGGAAGTTTCTTTAAGTTTTAGTTACCAGTGGCGTTTCCGTGTGCCCTCATTTACACGACAGTACTAATGCTCGCCTTTCACGCTGTCAGACAGAAGGCCGGGGATTGACGTGTACAAAGACTAATCAAAAATGATAACATTAGCAGGAAAAATGACACAAGTAATTAAAAGGAATCCATGCCACGTTCCTGCCACACCTACAGCACGCAGAGAGAGAGAGAGAGAGAGAGAGAGAGACAGACAGAACGAGTGCAACTCCCTCTTTGCTAATTACGGTTATCACCGAAATGCTAGGGTTTGAGTCATTAGTTCCATGTGCATTTAATTAGAGGCAGTCTGAAATTGGATTTAACTTATTACTTTTTCATGGATCACTCTCTTGTCATCACTTCAAATTGGATTGCAGCCCCAGGTAACTAATTATACCCGCCACAGGATCAGGAGTGGAGAAATAGGTAATTAGAAACAACACTCGCAGACCCTCGTTGATAGTCCAGCCTCTCGGTGGAACGAGGAGAAAGAAGGGGGGAAGAAGAAGAAAGAGAAAGAAGCAGAAAAGATGGCAGGGTTAACCGCACGGGATGATGGGAAATCAGGCAGCGCCTACAGAGGATTGTATGACACGCGGCTGCGCCGATGACGTTACACAGACAGGAGTCAGACCGCTGCTGGTGGAAAACCTCTCAGATTATCCCAGTTTGGAATCATGGTCCTTATTTTTTTTGGGGGGGGACAATGAATAAATTCGATCTCCGCTCTTATAAACTCGAACACGAGCGTGAGCTTTTGACGCTTTTGGTTTGTTACCCTAATCAGAGCAGAGCACGTCATCGACCAACCGAACGCTCCACTTTTACAGAAACATGAAGATAAACAATAAGGTGTCTTTGTAAATGGATTGTTCTTAGTTTGGCCTCCAGGATACTGCTGGTGCACCTGAAAACCAGGAAAAGCAAGAAGGGGTTGTTGTTGTTGTTGTTGTTTTTGGTTAATGAGGTTTTATGACTTCCCCTGTTTGTGGAGTTCATGCAGGGGGAAGTGAAGGCAGAATGATTCTCTGTACAGTACGTATTGCATTCATCTTTCACGGTAGAGAATGCAATTGGCATTTTGATGTTTTTTTTTTTTCTTTTCCTTTCTAAAAATGCACCAAATGTCATTTACAAATGCACGAGGCTATTTTAGCAAAGGAACGTCTATTTATTTTCCCTGCACTCTGGCAGTCTCTGTCTCTCATGACCGTATACAGTTTCCACTAGGCCAAGTGGGGTCAAATGATAATGTCCTTTCATGAAGATGGAAGCCGAGTATATTTACTGCACCATCCAACCAACACACACACACACACACACACACACACACACACACACACACACTCCTTCACAGCAGAGCACTACATGACACAGTGCTGTGGCCTGATGCTGTTTTTTTTTTTTTTTTTTGGTCATGGCATTGTCCTGACACATGTACACCACAGTGCTGCAATCTGTAAGCTATTAGCAATGTGGTTTGCTGGGGTTCTCTGGAGCCTGGCCAGGGCTTCCAGACGGATCCGGCAGCACCGACGTTCTCAGTCCAGCTGAGGAGAGGCCAGTGAGACAAAACGAGGAGAGAAAGTTAAAAGAAAACCCTCGAAAGAGCTGATCTTGATCACCATGCTAGCCGGCCTGACTGGATTACAGCCTGAATAAAACACTGCTGGAAGTCATGCAGAGGGCAAACCTTGTACCAGCCAGAACATTATCATACATGTGTGATATCTTGTTTGTATAAATTGCCGAGGTTCAAATGTTCCCACAGCGATCAGAACATCTAACCTTTGGGTTCGGCAGATGACATTTGGCCGGTCCTCAGAAATCTTTCTTTCTTTTTTTTCTTTACGGAGGTCGAGGTTAAAGATTAGGGTTAGCTGCAGTTCAGGTGTAGTTCATCATTAATTGGCTACATTAATAATTGTTAACGCTCACAAGGACGGAAAGACGAATGCGTGCTGTGCACTTTCTCCATCTCTCCATTTCCCTGCACTTGTGCATCTTGTTTTGCCTTGTCATATTGTACAAACGCGTTCCACTTCACGCGAGCGGCGCATCAGGGACTGCTGTGGATGCCGCTGTCGGGATAAAGTCATCTCGTACTCAGCCATCAGATTACTGTCGCCTCTTAAAGTTGCAGTGCCATTTCCAAGACCTTTTCATTTTAGCCCTAATGATTTCTCCCTGCAGCGTTCCCATAACATCTTCTACCCCTACGCCCCTCCCTCCTTTTCATTTTCCTATCGTTTCTTCCCTCACGTGCTGCCGCGTGTGTCCCACCACTCTATGTGAAGCGCGCCCTGCGTTTCCAGAGCAATTTGTCTGCACCGAGGGCCGCTTACGAATAGATACCCACAGCTGTTTGTAAAGCTAACAGGGTAGTGTGTGTGTGTGTGTAAGGAATGTCGTGTGTGTGATTGTGTTGTACGCCTAGTGACATGGATCATGGTAGCGGTTGGTTGAGACACGTGACAGAAATACCAGCTAATGTGCAAGAAAGAGGCTTGTGGATAAAGGGTTGTTGTTGGAGGGCACGGTTGAGTAGTGTGTCTTTCTTTCCTTCTTTCTTTTTTTCTTTCTTTTATTTTTCTCTTAGAGAAAAACATACTGAGCGCTCTTTGTTGAACACTACTGTCCATCACTTAGTGATTGTATCTCTCTCACTTTGTGCGTTTCCGTTTGTTCCGTCTCAAACCTCGTCTGTTCCTACATCACCTTTTCCTGTCAGTACGTCTCCTGAGGTTGCCATCTGTCAGTAGACAAAATATAAGCTAAGTGAGTATTTACAGCATGCGCTCAAACACCATGACTTGTTTTGTGTTTGTTAAGGTCGATTTGGCTCGAGGAAATCACGTACGTGTCTGTTTTCGTGTGCAGTACAACAGCGACTCACTCAACTCAACACAACACCTGTTATTTAATTCAGAAGAAGAAGTCATTTCTGACTGAACCTCCTCATGTTCAAATATGGTAGCGTGTGGCTTTTTCTCTTGTGCTTTCACAGATAGGAATTTTTTGATAAGGATTTCATAAATAGCATATGAGTCAATAATGTGCGCACTATGAATCAATCACGATGTAATGAAGAAAACAAAATTTCCCCACCCACCTAATTTCTCCTGTACGGCACTGAGAAAAAAGAAGTCTTGTTTTGACTAAGCGAAAACCACGGCTGAGCGAGAACCTGAAGGAAGGCAACGGCTTGCCAAGAAAATTGCAATTTTAATATTGTAGTTCAAAACCGCCAGTTTGGATCGAACAAATCGCAATCGTTCCTTTGTGTTCGTGTCCTAGATCAGTTGAAATATTCTAAGTGTTCAGGTTTATTACTGACGGGAAAACTGTGGGTCCTTTAACTATTATTTGTCGTTATGTTTAAAAGAGCTGCTGTAACGTAACGTGAGCAGATTATTTTTTTTTCTCTCTTAAAAGACATTTTTCTACAGATGTTTAAACCAGTGAATGTTGACGTGAACTGCCGTAATAATTATTGCACACTGTTAATATTGTTATTATTATTCACTATTAATCTATTAGTACGGAAAATAGTCCAAAATGAGTAATGCCAAGTTTTGTGTGTGTGTGTGTGTGTGTGTGTGTGTGTGTGTGAGATGAAGGTTGTTGCCCTGAGCACCAGCTGTTAGCTGTTAAATTTCCCACCTGCTCAGTTCAGGCCTCTTTAAGTAAACAGCAGATTTAGTTTAGTCAGAGGAGAGATTAAAACTGTTCTTTCTGCAGTAGGAAAGGTCCTTCTTCCAAGAAGCAGACGCTTTTAAACATGGCGCACGTCGAATGACTGCTTCACGTTACGCCATATGTTTTTACATCAGACATTTCCAACATAATAATGTCATTTGTCTTTGTTAATGCCGGACACACCGACCTTGGCTCCAGGAGGCACGCCACCATCCGAGCTCGTGTGCGGAGCAACGCCTTACCTGCTCAGGAGCCGAGCTTGTGTGTCGGAGCCGGCTGCAACTTAAACTGCGCTGTAGAAATGACGTTATCTTATTTAGTTTTAGATATACATGTGCTTTAAGAGAAGCGAGAGGGAGGAAGTGCAGAAGAACAGCGCAGACTCGATCTGCTAAATTTATCATGAGGCCTCTGGGAGCAGTGAAATGAGAACAGTGGCCTATTACTGCTAAGAAGGTGTTTTATTGGGAATATGCCCACATGCTACCCCGGGGAGAAGACGGGGCATGGCCGTGTGTGTGTGTGTGTGTATGTGTGTGTGTGTGTAAGTGTGTAAGTGTAGGCACGCATGGACTCTTCTTGTGTGTACTAGTGTGTGCATGCTTTTACGCAGGATTGCCCAAAGTCTTGGCTTGCTTCACTCTGTGTGTGTGTGTGTGTGTGTGTGTGTGTGTGCATGTGCATGCGTGTGTGTCTTTGTGGTGCTTGTCAGAGACACAATGAAGGGTCTTTCTTTCATTTGCTTATTCACTAAGATATGTCAGTTTTGACACTTGAGGTCTTTCAGTCAATAATTTATGTAGGTCGGCCAGGAAGAAAGCTTGCTCGGGATTGGTGAATCAAAGAGGAGGCGGAGTTTGGTACAGTGGCTTTATTGTTGCCTATGAATTATAATCAGAGCAAGACAATTATACCGCGTTTGTACACATTACAGAATTCTGCTCAGATATAATCTGAAGCCAGTAAAATTCACTTCATTTCACTTGAGCCTTTTTTTGCACATTTCTTCCCAAAAATTCTAAGCATGATTTTTTTTTTTTTTTTTTTAAATCTTTTATTTATTTATTTATTTATTTATGTTAAACACAGCCGAATGCCACATTTTGTGTCCGTAAAAAAAAAAAAAAAAGCAGTGATCTTTATTGTGCATTTTTCTGTTAAGCACGATCGAGCAGGTTCTCTATGCATTATTTTCCATTATTAACTTATTTATCCGCGCACTCACAGTTTCTATATTTTCTCGTTACAGTGTTTTCCATATAGTGGAATATGAAACCTTGATTACTGTGCTTACCGTTACGTGCTGACAAGCGCTAGAATTTGTCTACCTACGACGGAATTTTGCTCATATGCTAATGTGTGTTAATCACGAGGAAGACCTGCATGTTCTGATAAAGAATCAGAGCCATGGGGCACAAACATGATTTGTTGCAGTAGTTGGTGAGTTTGCATGCAATTTGTGCTTTGGTTCTCTCTTTTTTTTGCGGGTTTCATTTTTGCTTATGCATTTGCAAAGTGGGTGCACAGCATTGAGAATTGTGCTGAGGATTTCTTTTTTTTTTTTAAACAGAAAAAACAAAACAACAACTCGATTAAATATATTAGTAGCACTCTGTGTTTACTGGTACAGCGCAATGATAATTAGATGTTTTGGGGATTTTCTTTTTTTTTTTTCCAATAGTGAGAGTAGATTTAATTTAATATAGCAATAATTTATTGTGTGCATGTAAAATTCATGCATTTATTTAAATGACACACATTGAAATTGTAGGTTCTGATAATAGATCATTAGACACGAGCACAATCGTCTTGTAACAGTAAAGTACATAAAATAACGTAACAGCAGCACAATAAGAGGAGCAGCGGCGCTCCAGTAGCTGTGAGAGAAAGACACTGGCGGTACATCATGTCTAAAATAACCACTGTAA
>NC_083463.1:21933139-21938139 GCF_030014155.1 Tachysurus vachellii | reverse complement strand
GTACATTTCTTCCTCCTGATCATGAAGTGCTAAAGCTGTCAGCTGCTCATTTTCTACTTGTAGCCTGTGATTGCAGTGCACCGTCAGTGTTTAGACTGGCAGCAGGGTGCTGCGCTGGGACACGGAGAAGCAGCCAGAGCGAGTGGGAGGCAAGCAAAGGGGAGAGTGAGTGTGTAAAGGTGTATGTGGGGGTGTGTGTGTGTGGAAACTATAGACGAAGCCCCGGTGCGGTCTGGGGGCTAATACTCCACAGCTGTGCCCCCGTGCTTTAGGGACAAGTAAGAGACAGATGATTGCGCTGGCACTGTGTAATCAGAGTTGATTTATTGTTCATCAGCAGCGCTTCATAGTTCTGCCTGCATTTGTGCCGCACGTCAGAACACGGCATGACACCGCTAACACCTGTCCTCTCTGCTGCATGGCACAAATGCATGTCCTACAGCAGCAGCAGAACAGTGTATTCCTACACGTCTTCAAGTCTGCAGCATCTGTAGAAAACTGAGAAGAAGTCGGCAGTGACACAAACACGGTGCCAGCTGTTCCCTTCTGTTCGCTCACACCCTCAACACTCATGAAGAAAAAAGGCCCAGAGAGCGCTCGTTTCCTCAGGTTCAACACTCTCACAGGATGCGCTCCAGACTAAAAAAAAAAAGTCTCTGCGTTTTTGCTCAGGCAACTTTTCCCACCAGTTAGTTGTGAACCAGAACGCTTTTAGTACACTGAAGTAGTGGTCCGTCCTGGTCTCTAATTATCATCACATTATTTTTAACTACACGGTCCAGCAGTAAGTTTCATGTCAGCCAGACACAGAGATTTGATCCGGCTTCATCTTTTTCAATCAGCTCCCGCCAGCCGACAGCGGTATCTCCCCTCTGTTATCGGTGCTAATTGGATTCACGCCTCTGAAAAGACAAACATCACAACACGGGTGTAAATCAGAACGAGACGAGGTTCGTCTCAGCCATCGTCTGGCGTCATGGAGACATGGATTAGCGGCGCGGCCGTTGTGCCGTGGCAGGGAATGGAAACTATCCGCGCGCTGGACGTGACGGCTATTGTCTCACGGCAAATTCTCTGTTTGATGGAGGGGAGGATTTGTGAGTCTTGTGATCTTAATTAAATTTCTGACAATGCCAGTAATGCATCTGACAGCACATGCGGAGCGGCGTAAGCTTGTCGAGTCGGTCAAATAGAAATGATGTTAAATAGTTGTTAGGGTAAAATAGAGAAGTGTGAGTGTGTGTGTGTGTGTGTGTGTGTTTAAATCTCAAGGAACAACACAAGACTGGAGTGAGCACATGATTAGTTTGAGTGAAACTATGTGCAGTGTGTTAAAAGGGCACACTGTGTGTGAGCTAATATTTTAACACAACTGAGAGGACTCTATTGTGTGTGTGTGTGTGTGTGTGCGCATCTTGTTTTTTTTTTGAGGCCCACACAAAGACATTGTTTCACCTGCTTCAGCCTGTGTGTGTGTGTGTGGAAGGCCTTGAGCTCTCTTCAGTGTTTGATTGAATGGGATTATTCCTCAAACCTTTTTCCTTGTAGGATTGTTAACCAACTTCCTCCTATCAAAAAACCACGAGCTTTAGATTTTATTTCTGTATTTGTTGTGTTTATGAGCTTTATAGGTGAATTCAGTGCAGTATCGGTTGCTGTATGGATGTAATTTTTTTTAATTAAATTTTTCTTTATTATTATTATATTTCTTTATATACTTTATATATTATATATATATATATATATATATATATATATATATATATATATATATATATATATATATATATATATATATATATAAAACCACTTATATTATATATTAGTGTGTGTGTGTGCATGTCATTGGTCTAAGTGAGTAATCTTAGTCTGCTTTCCAATAAACCTGCAATGTAAACGAGCCATTTCTATCCTTGTCGCTGGTTAATTACGGCAGTTTGCTCAGCCGTGGTGCGAGGCGGAGTGTGAAATCCTCGTTTCCGCTCGGTAACGTACAGCCTCTTAGAGTGGAGTGGCGCTCACGTCCGAGTCCACACAGACAAAGGTAAAGCGCACGCCGGCTTCAAACGCAGCACAGGCTCTTCTGATTTCTCAAGGGCTTGTTCTGTTGCTCTTCACCATTCCGTTTGATGTCTTGACAAAACAAGACGACACCAGGGAGCATTAAAATTTTATTTATTTTTTATTTCTTTCTTTCTTTATTTATTTTCTCCCAGCACTTTCACCCTCTCCAACCTGTGCACTGTGCAGCCACTTCAGCTGGTTTCTATTGAAGTCTTTCCCACTTTTCATTTTCACTTTTCACACCATTCATCTTAATTGACACTGCCACCAAGTGAGTCTTCCTCTCTCTCTCTCTCTCTCTCTCTCTCTCTCTCTCTCTCTCTCTCTGTCTCTCTCTCTGTGTGTGTGTGTGTGTGTGTGTGTCAGAGCCTTTTCGCTCTCGTGGGCACACAGTGTTCATTAAGACAGTATCAGTGAGTCAGATGGGTGTCAGATGTTTTCTCATTAGGCTAGCATTTGCCCTGCTAGTGTCCTTTTCTTTGAGTGCCCTCCACACACCCACACACACACACAAACACGCACACACACACACACACACACACACGTGCTAAAGGGAATGCACTGTGCGCAGGTAGCCTTTGTAGCCTGCTCTTGAGCTGCACAGTTATTTTCCTTCTTCCGCTTCGCTGTGAGCCTGATAGAGATCTTTACAAATGTGCCATTTTATGGATGAGATGTCGCGTGAGTTATAATGGCTGTACAAGTGGATTGTTGTGCGGTATGTAATGTAGAGTGAAAGCAAAGTGAAATACTGAAGAAGAAAAATATCGGGAAAAAATAATAAATGTTGTTGGCATGATTATTGGATTTTATTTTTTAGTAGTAGTGCCGATAGCTTCATGTATTGGCATGTCAGAATGCGCGCGCGTGTGTGTGTGTGTGTGTGTGTGTGTGTGTGTGCATGTAGTCAGCAAGCCAACGATATCACATTTCCTACAGTCAAGTCTCATTGCTCTTTCATTGCTCTGTGTTTGTGTGTTTTAGCATTTACACCTGTGTTCCTAAATTTAGAAATTGCTCAAATGTCAAATTAGTTAATGTCTCACAACGATATCTTCTTTAATCCCCCCAATATTTAAATAACAACGTTTTCAGCAAAACCAGTGAATGTTTCTTAGATTCTCCGACACTGGCGCGAGCGATGAAAAGTAATAAGGAATCACAGCTATGCTTTAGATATACATTATCTCTCTCTCCTTTATAGAGCGAGCCACTCATTCCTGTTCATCGTTCCCTTTATGTTCCTCCTCCATGCGTCTTGTCAAAGAGAGAGAGAGAGAGAGAGAAACAGGTCTGCGAATGGAAAACATCTTTTCCATCTCTCGCCAACTCTTTGGATTGTGAAGTGGCCTGGTTGCATTGGCTGTGGTGAGATTTTTCAGTTTAAGTGCCCTGGCGTAGCTTAAACAGATCGCAGCTTGTTCAGCGGAGGATTAAACACCAGTAGTTACTGTGATCAATAGGTTAAGAAGAGTACAATCTCTCTCCCCTCTAATGACCCCACTGGTAATGGGTAATAAAACGGGGGCTGTAATAGAGCTCAGGGTCTAGAGCCGTACTTCCCGTCTACACTCACACACACACTCTCACACACACACACACCGGAGACTGATGTCAGTGTGCATGAAGGGTGTAAAAATGTAAGAAATTAATTAGCTAAAGCACAGCTCACGCTTTATAGCACGTCTGTTGAGTACTGTGAGATAATGTCTTATTTTTGTGTCATTTGGTTCAGCCAAAGCTTTTGAAATAGACATATGTAACGGATTAACTAGGAATGTCAGGCGTTCTGCAGCTGTGTTCAATACCGCACGCACTAAAGCAGTGAATATACTTCCTGTAAAATATTATTCTAAAACAAAACAAAAAAAAAAAAAGAAAGAAAAGAAACGCATCCCTGACATTTAAATATACGTTTAAATCCATCTGTGTGTTTACTCGTGGTGCCAGCGCTGTCGCGTCGACTCACCCCACACCCCTTTCTTGTGCGCCTCGCGACCTTCAAAATAGTTCATCAAAATTAGTGATGCTGAGCAGTAGGGACACCGCTGCATAATGACCGTAAAATGAACGAATAGGGGGCGTGGCTTATGCAAATGACACCAAATGCTATATGGGGGATGATGGAAGAAAAAAAACATTCAAGATGACTTGCTTATTAAGTCGTAGCCCTGTCCAAGCTAAGGTAGGGATTTTTTCCCTCATGTTGTCTAACTGTGTGTGTGTGTGTGTGTGTGTGTGTGTTGGGGTGGTGGGGTTGGTAAGAGAAATCTGTGCTTACA
The DNA here is from genome assembly GCF_030014155.1 of Tachysurus vachellii. Lineage (NCBI taxonomy): Eukaryota > Metazoa > Chordata > Actinopteri > Siluriformes > Bagridae > Tachysurus > Tachysurus vachellii. Next base: position 21,933,793 of record NC_083463.1, on the reverse strand, counting down.
TGTTAAGTTAGTGGCTAGCAATGCGTTCCTTCTGTTTTGCCACATTTGCCCTTTAGTCATGTTGTGTTGGCTGTCAAAGCAGCACTGTGTTTACGCGTTGACACCTCTGCCCTTTGTAGCACCGGAGATGTGCGAGGCATTCATTAAAGGTGGTTTGTTTGTGTTGTATTCCTTTAAAGCCAGGCAAATTAGACCATATTTATGCAGGCGGATGACAAACAAGGCCTCAATTACATTTTCCAGAATGTTCCAGGCTGTGTCATCTGCTGTGATCCACCGATACAGTTGGGGTAACCTTGGTGAAAGCTGTCACCCTAATGTCTGGCCCATTAAGCTGAGGCAAAGCATGCACTACGTACACACACACACACACACACACCATGTGATTCTCTGTCTGTGTGTGTGTATCAGTGGTAAATGTAAAATGCTTTTAAGTTCATCTCTATCTTGTTTGTCCCAAACATTGCAAGGAGAAGCTTTTAATGGCATCATGTACACACACACACACACACACACACACACACACACACACACACACAAGCCTCTCCAGCAATTAAGGGTCCCTGTCGGCTGCGTACTAAGATCCTCTCAATGTCACACACTGCTCTCCACTCACACTCCACTATCACACCTCTTTATCTCCGTGCACTAGTG
>NC_083463.1:21925639-21930639 GCF_030014155.1 Tachysurus vachellii | reverse complement strand
TTAAAGACATCACTTTTTTTTTTTCTTTTTTTTTTCCAGTCATTTTTTTTCCCGCTCAAAGATCTTTACCTTCATATCAGAGTCGAGACAATGAAAGGGTCCACGAGTGTCACTCTGTATTACGCCTGTCTGCGCTCTGTACCCCTGTCCTTTTGTGCATTTGGTGTTAAGCTCTCGTGTGCACTGTTAGTGTCCTCTGTGTGTGTGTGTGTGTGTGTGTGTGTGTGTGTGTCTTAGATATAGTAGGAGTGAGTATTATAATTCACATGACTTACTAACTACAGTACATCTGATTTTGTCTGACTAACTATTCAGCAGGTTAGACCTATAAACAAACTCATTTAAGAACAACCCACACACACACACACACCACACATTACACACACAGAGTTCATCTCGTTGCAAGAAGGTCCATTATTCGTATAAGATTTTAAACACCACCAAGTTCCTTTTATTGCTCTACTTTTACTGATCACGTGACCGTCGGACAGAAAGAGCAAGCTTGTTTTATCAGGAGTGTTCAGTTTGCTCCGGGTCTCCTGTGTGACCCGGCCTCCGCGGTGCAGCGAGACCTTTTTTGTTTGCCTTCAGTCGGGAGCAGTAAACACAGCAGCGCATCCTGTGTTTGGGAAGAGGGTGCGGTACACAGCTTGGCAGCAGCAAGAGGTGTACTTTAATGCGCTCTCATACACACACACACGCGTGCTTGTACACATTGCTGACTCTGATCAGTGAATCTTTCCAGCTTCGTGCTGCTGTCAGTTTGTGAACAGTTATTGAGAGAGGGACTAATGAGGGTTAAAGTGTTCAACACTTCTGTCCCTCTCTCTCATCACCATGACGTCGTCTGTTCCATTTCACCCAGCACATATCATGGGTATTGGATCAGCTCTGTCATTCTCCGTCGTTTGGTCTGTCTTGCTCTGCTTCTCTTTTTTTTTTTTCTCCACCACATTAGGCTTTATCCAGTTTCCTCTCCAGCTGTGCCCTCAACATACCCCACAGGTCTACTTGAGTAAAGAGTACTTCTCCACCACCATTGTTCTTGTAGAAACGGCTCACCCTGTGATGTCGCTCCCATCGCCAGCTCAGTATACATGAACACAAAATATTTTTAGTTTTTTTTTTTGTTTTTCTTTTGATCACTACAGCTTCAATTATTTATTTATTTATAAGTATTGTAATTATTATGCACCTTAAATATATAATAATATATAATAGGGTTATATATGTAATAAGGTTTCAATATTTTATATATATATATATATATATATATATATATATATATATATATATATATATAAATATATATAAATATGTGTATGTATGTGTATATATATATATATATATATATATATATATATATATATATATATATATATATATATATATAAATATGTGTATGTATATATACACACACATATATATATATATACATACATACATACATACATACATACATACATATATATATATATATATATATATATATATATATATATATATATATATATATATAATTTATTTATTTATTTATTTATTTAGTTATTTATTTTTAAATACCAGATATTGCACAAATGCCTGTAATACCTGAGACACGGCAGTATAGTGCACTATGAGGCTTTATGATAATACTCTAATGCCTGCTACCCCAAAGCCCTCGTCAGCTCTCCGCCAGGATGGCAGCGAGCCGTCCGTGCCCTGGGATCTGAGCTTTGATACGGCGGATGATAAAGGCTTACTTTCACTTACACGCATGTTCACTGAATTATGAATGGGCGTAATTAAAATCCTGCGGTTCTTATTATGAATGATTAACTATGTTGTTTCATTGTTTGTCACAACTGTGAGTTAATTAAGAGAGGAAGGCATGTACCTGCCGTGTGTGTAAGAATGATTTGTAGTCTGTTGTCTCAGTGTCCCTCCCCTATTTTCTCTCTCGCTCACTCGTTCTCTTTCTCTCTGTAGGTTTCTACACAGCAGTTGGCGTTTCAGCAGCAGCTCCTTCAGGTTCAGCAGCTGCAGCAGCAGCACCTGCTCAGTCTACAAAGACAAGGCCTGCTGTCCATCCAGGCAAACCAGAATCTGCCTCTGCACTCTCTCACTCAGGGTAAAGGGGACACACACATACACACACACACACACACACACACTTTTGTAAGTAATATCAACCTGTATCTTAATAATGAAGAGAAATAGGAATAAATTTGTTTATTCAGTCAGAATAAATTTGACACATACACACTCTCACTCACACACACACACACACACACACACACACACACTTCCAAGCGCTTTCACAGATACTCTTTACACCTCCACATAAACTACGCTTCTCTCTCTAAACTCCTATGTCCGGTTTCAGATCTGTTTATTGTACGTTACATCATCTCCTATTCTAAACTTAACTCAATTTCACCAAGCCTGGGCTCCGTCCCATCCCCACGCCTCCTTTCATCTTCCTCTCTGTCACTCCTTATCCTCCGCTGGCTCCGTTCCAAGCCGATAGCACACCAGGTGCGTTGTTTCCCAGCTTCCCCTGTGTGAATCGTGGCCAATCCCCTACTTTCACAAGCACACGCTGAGTCAATACTTGTTTTGCCAGGAAGTTTATTTCATTATACACCCCCTGTAATATTTTCTCAAGGAGCAGCTACATAGTCACAAAAGCTCTTTCATATAAAGTCCCCCCCCCCACACACACACATACACACATCCCCCCCCCCAAAAAAAACACTGACTGTTCTCTCTCGTTCTCTCTCTGCCTAAGACAAACAACCTCTTAGTAAGATAAGGCGAGAAAGGGAGGAGGAGGTGGAGTTGGTTAGGTAATGTGCAAACACACTGTTTGTGCAGTCTTGTTATTGTTTGTTCGGGGCAACAACAAAAAAAAAAAACGCCCCACAATGCCCTTGAGCTAGGCATGGCAGCGTAAGGTAAGCTAAGCTGCTGTTAGCACTATGTGTAGCCCATATATTTGGTTATGCGCAGAATTTAGAACATGACGGCTAATACTGCTCATTAAAAAATTCCCAGATGGCTAGAAGTCAGAATTTGAAATGAACTCATTTTCTGACATGCAAGTGTTTGGGTTCCGATATTTCAGTATTTGCTTTCATAACAACATACGAAAAGTAAACAAATTCATGAAAATGCACGTTTATGTACATTTCTCATGCCTCCGAGAGTTCAGATGCACGGAGGCCGAATTATAAACAGGCGTGAATGTCTTCAAAAGTCATTGTCATTCGTTCAGGCTGGACTTAAGCTTTAGCAGTGACACATTGTCCTCAGATTTTTTCATCCACCGCGTGTGTGTGTGTGTGTGTGTGCGTCTGTGTGACCTGGCCTATTTGCCACATTTTCTGCCTCACTGTTTGAAGTTATTGATGACCTTTTCCTTTCACACCCCAGCAGACTTGTTCATGCTTCAGTAGAGCAGCCTTCCAGAGGCTGAGATCTAATCTGTTCAATGTTCAGCAGAACTAGTTAGCATTGCCATGTGAGCGACGAGTTAACGCTGCTCACGTGTGCTCCGACGGCAGTAAGTTGAGGGAGACGTTTCCACATCTGTTTAACGCTACTCCAATCTGTTTTTTTTCTTTTCTTTTCTTTTCTTTTTTGAAGTCTTGATTTTGGTGTACTTTAGGTGATGGTAAAGCAACAATAGCTGTACACATGCAGAGGAGCAAAGCGGAGCTGAATGAGTGCTGAGTGGCTTCGACTGTCTAGAGATTTAGGGACAACTGTGTCGGCATTTCGGGGTCAGAAGTTTTAACGGCGTCTTTATGTAAATCGTTTCTTGGGATTTTATTGAAACTTCATAAAATTCTGAGCTTTTGTCTCTCTATATGATCATTAAATTTGGGTAATAAATTAGATGCAAACATAGGATAATGCTTTCAATGCCTTTATGAAAAAGTTTAGCTTTGAAATCTCTCTCTCTCTCTCTCTCTCTCTCTCTCTCTCTTTATTTCTGCTTCTTTTTTTAGTGCATCTGGTTGCACTACAGTTAGATGCAGTACAACCAGCAGAAAGTATCATCTCTTGTTGTTATCAATTAACAGTGTCTCACCTGCACGACGAAGGCATCGCTGACGTCGGATTCGCTCGTGTGAGAAAGCGTGCAAGTGCCAGCGCCCTTGTTTATCATCGACAATTTCATCTGAACAAATTCATCTGAACATGATCTAAAAATACATTGTTAACCGTAGCACCTTATTTTCTCCATCTAACCAAACACAGGGACTTTAGTTACTGCTGAACATTTGGTTCTGCATCAGTGTAACTTGAAGTCGTCGGAGCTCTTATTTACTGTCTTTTGAGATTGACTCTTTGGAAATGGAGAAGGTTAAAGTAAGCGTCGTGACTGAGAGACTGGAAAACAATTGAAGCGTCTTAAACATCACTATAGGGAAAAAAAGAGCGTAAGAGAAAAGAGATGGATAGGCAAGGAAATGATGTCTGACCCGTTCACTCAGTCAGACACCTGCATTAGCCATGTTCTCCCAGGTGTTTCTGCTAGGTGTGTGTGCATGTCATACCCCCTTCCACTCTATTACCTGCCTTTTATTGTGCTGTGTGTGTGTGTGTGTGTGTGTGTGTACACGAGTTCCGAGCCAAAGCCAGCTCTCATCCCCCGCCTCCCATCAGTTTAGTTGTCCAGGAAAGGGCCATGGGATGGTGACAAGACAAATTTGCCGTTAATACGCAGCCAGTGAACGTGGCCAGAGAGTCGTGGCGTTGATTGATCATTCAGCAGCATGGCACTGCTTTAATAGCTCCTGTAGCATTCAGAGAGGAACATATTTTAGGCCTAAGGGCTGCATATCAAAGACGCGGCGATCAGAGACACGTAAGCGAGGGGGGTGGCGGTGAAGGTCTTCGCCTGATGGAACAACAAACTAATAGTTGTGTCACATCGGGCCCCCAATAGAGCACTGTAGCACCTTGGAAAAAGAAACGGCACAGCCGGCCACTTTACACAGCCAGAGCCACTG
>NC_083463.1:21910639-21920639 GCF_030014155.1 Tachysurus vachellii | reverse complement strand
ATAATTAAAATTATTCCTCTCTTTCTCTCTCTCTCTCTCTCTCTCTCTCTCTAAAAAAAACTCTGTCACTCGCACCTTCACACCAAAGCGCACAAACAGGTCGTCTAGCCATTTTGAAAGAAAACGAAAAGCAAAAGAAAAAAAAAAACACAACAGCTAGGAAAACAAGCTCTAGGAGGAAACCGAGTCTTCTTTAAAACATTGGAGAAGACGGGAGTTAAAGCCGAGCTTCTCCCACTCGAGCACGTGCCGTCGGAAGATTAAAGAAGACGTCAGCAGCAGTTTAGTGCACGGCAGCATGAAGAAGGCACTCTGCAGGCTGAATATGCAGCGAGCATCTCAGATCTGTCAGACGAGTGAGCAGGTGATCGCTCCCTCGCTTCTCTCCTGCGCTCACCGTCTCTCTCCAAACAGCTCCATTCAGACACAGCGTTAACAGTCATTATCACGCTAAGACACCTTCGGTAAATTCCAGAACAGTTTTAATAGCTCTGTGCATTGATGATGCTTCACTTTGTTTGTTTGTTTGTTTGTGAGGAACGATTTAAAAACACGCTTCAGTTATTCCGGCTGCTTTCACTTCAGGCATCTTCACAGATTTCTGTTCACTTCTTTACACCTTGGATGAACCCAGGAAGGGTTTAGTTCAGGTGATTTGTAAAGAACGAAGTCCACAAATAGAAAAATATGACCTCTTTTTTTTTTTTTTTTTATCTCAATGTGCTTTTGACGCTTTTTTCCCCCCTAGTCCTTTTTGTCATGCCACAGCCAGCAGGCACTGAGTTGATGGACCTGCTCCCTCCAGTCCTGCCGGATCATTTTCCTCTCGGCCCGTTAAGTACCATGTAGTTAGGTTCATGTGTCATATAAAAATCTGGCCAGTCACTGCGACGCCTGCAACTAAAACCTTAAGTGCATCCACAGGCGTCGTTCGCTTGCTTTTCACTTCCGTCTTAAAGGAAAGGAGAAGAAATCCAATCGCTCGGCGCACGTTTTAGATGCGGCCCGCTCCTGCTTTTAGCAGCCTCGCTGCTCTCCCAGTGGTGCCGGCCGTGGAGACGAGGCACTCACACACACCCAAATATGATAAAAGCCTTCAGCGTGTCAGTCCATCTGACCCATCAGCACTCCGTACAGTGCCGACAGCTGCATGAACCTGCATCAACCTATGCTGAGATACTTATCTTATTTAGAAAGAAAGAGAAATTCAAGAGGACGTTCCGACACGGATTCACCGAGAAAAAAGGGCAAAAGTGTCGCCCCTGTTGTTCCACCTCTTTTCCTTCCCAGCATGCATCAGCAAGGAAGCCGCTCGGGGGACATGCAGCTCAGCGAATTTGTTAAAGAGATAAATAATCAGATTCAGGTCCCCTTTTCCCCAACGTCTCTCCCCTTTAATTGATCTTCCACTCAGAAAATGATAATTAAATCATTTTAGGGGCGAGTCTTAGTGAGAATTGAGTCGGGGGTTGGGGGAATTGGCTAAGGGCTTCCTGTGGTTTTTCCCTGTGAAAAATATGATACAAATTGTGTTGTTAGCAAGTGCAGTTTTTCTGTGTAAACTCCGACCTTGATCCTGTATCGCCGGTGTAACTGTAATGTATCTTCAACTGCGGTCTTTTACTTAATAATTAAGATAGCATGATCTTTGTGCCGCGTTCCACTACCGAATAGCCATAATGTGATGTGACCCGGCTACATTTCATATCACAAGCGTTTAGACATTTATGTATCCTTGAATTTGACTTTTGACTGCAGTGTGTTTAACCTCGAAGGCACGTTCGACCGTAGCTTAAGGGTATTGCCTAAAGTCTGTTTCACTTCACCGGCTTTCTTTTTGACCCACCGTGTAAGCAGTAAGCAGATGACGTGATTTGCCACGCTGAAGTTAAGAGATCATTAGAGGTCGTCTCTTTGCTGTCCCCGAGGCGGCTTGACTATAATAGACCTGCCTGGAGTCAAGTCAAATTTAATACAGCTGAAGCAGCACAAGGGCTGCTTTTAGACTGCTGGACTGAAACGGGGTCGTCATTGTAAGGACCCTCCCTCATCCCAAATCCCTAATGTTCCGCTCTTTAAATGTTCCCACAATTTAGTTACTTAAACCGAGTCACTTTTGTCATCATTTGCCTCTCTCAAGTCCTCAAGCACTCTGCTGTTCAATATCGTTTTAATACTAAATTAAGCAACATGCGAAGGCGAATTAAAAACGAGGAGGTCTTTTAAATAAAAAATCACCTCGCTCGTTCTCCAGATGGACGTCGTGCTGCTCCTTGTTAAGAAGTCATTAAAACATATCTCGCCCGGTCTATTTATTAGCCGTATCGATACGGAGGTCTTAACGTGTATGCATAATTCATCACCGAATTAACAACAGAAGATATTTGTGATTTCCGGAAAGGAAAAGCAGTATGCTAAATACATTCCTAAATGATTCGCTTTTTTTCCTAATGTGGCTGGAGCAAGTCTCTTAAGCAAGTCACTAGTTGTAGAAGAAAACTTCATTATTTGTTGCAGCACCATTTAAAAATGAGATTTTGATCTACAGCATCGAGTCTAGTTAAATGAATGAGTAGCGGTGTATTAGTTTGACTTTGTGTGAGGTGTGAGTGGCGGTACGGTTGGATTATTAGTGAGAGAAAAGTGGGAACATGAGGAGAAGGAGGAGGCATGCATGCTGTTTCCTAATGCTGTTGCACCGGTTAGCGCAGGGATGCGGTTTGCCGAGAGATACAAGCGTTCGCTCCGAACACCGATGATGTTACACTCGCGCCTCAGACGTGCGGCAAAGAAAATCCCCACAGAGCAGCTCGGTGTTCTGACGTGCCATGTGACAGATTAGGTTTCACTTTCGCCGTCTCAACCCCGTCCTTTATGCCCCGTAGGCTGCAGTCAGCGTAAGAACCAGGTGAGACGGCTATCAGGCTGTTTGACACGGTTGTTTATTGCTGCTTTTACATCCGCGTCTACATTTCTGTTTAGTGTTGAATTCAGCAATGCAGGCAATCTCGCTCTAACATGGCAGCCAGCGGATTATGTAATGTTAATAAGAGAGAGGAGAAAAAACACACACACACACACACATACAGTAAGACTGTCCTGTGGGGGGAAACATTCTGACTATTACAAAACACCCCATACATGTTAAATAAGCATCTTAAAGTAACCTTGACCGTAGCAGCGTTTATAGTAATAGCTGTAAACGACTTGTTACTATAGAAACGGTAACACGTTAGTACGAGCGCATTAACAAGAACCTTTCGTTCCGTTTATTTTACAGCCTACGCTGTTGTCCAATCAGGTTCCAGATAGCAACAGCAATGTCGCATTTGATTTTGTAACAGTCACACATTCCGTTTAATGCGGCCGCAACTCTGAGCCGTAGTCCGAGCAAAAAGTGTTTCAGACGTATTGGAAAGCGAGTGTTAAACCCTCGCTCACACACCCAGGCTGTTGCCGTCTCTCAGCGGGCAGATAAATTGATAGCAGGTGGAGTGTGTTTACTGTTTGCACTCGGTGGGCGCTGGCCAGCTGGATTGGGAAGCTTCCTGTTGTGGGAAAGGCCGGCTGCTCCAGGTGGATGGTGGGATCACGGTTCAGCGGTCACAAAGCCAAAGCCGGTTCAAAGCCATGCCTGTCTGCAGACACCCAGAATTAGCTATCGATTGGCCGGATCACTCCGAGTCCCTGACTGGCCACGAGGAAGCCTAGATCACATGTGAACACTGATCACAATGAGCACTTCCCCTGGGGGTCAGACTCCATGTTAAAGTCAGCACTGGGACACTGGGATGTATAATCTAAGCACAGTGCTTTTATGGAATATATGAACATTAATAGCCTTATTAGGGTGAAGGTTAAATGCTTTCCTGTTAACAGTGTGACATTAAAGTGTGACTGAAGCTGTTTTACTGATATTAATGTGTTTGTCTTTCCACAGCTCGGCGCCGGACGAGCACACACACCACAGCCACCCGCTCTATGCACACGGCGTGTGTAAATGGCCAGGATGCGAAGCGGTGTTCGAGGACTTCCAGTCTTTCCTCAAGTAAGAGAGAGGAACAAAAAAAAAAAAAAAAACAATCTTCGCTCTAACTCCTGAAACTTATGAAGGTGAACTCAGTCGTATCGTACAGCTCGTACTCCACCGTGCGCTTTAATAGCATCTCGCCTTGCTCCCGTGCTCCCCCTTTCATTTAGCCGTTCAGCCACGCTACAGGTGGACCCTCCGTGTGAGTGTTTGTGTGTGCGTGTGCGAGAGTGATAAGTGCTGTTCCCATGGTGATTTCTGCCACTTTGTCCCAAACAAACACGAGAGGCATGTTTATCTGCAGCAGGCCGCACCACAAGAGCGCTGCAGGTTTGCCCTTGTCTTTTCTCTGCGGACAGAGATAGGGGCTCTCTCTCGTTCCTCCTTCTACTGCCACCTTTTATGTCCAATTTTGTTTTGTTTTGTTTTTCACTTACAGCTGGTCGTTGTAGCGAGACAAGATCACACACTCATTCTGTAATCGAACGTAAGAATCGTGTACACGGGTTTTGGCAGAACAAAGCAAGTCTGCACCGATTACAGCGACAATCTGTTAGCAGTCGAATCCTACAGCTTAGCAGCTCAAGCCCTGGCACGCCGACGATAATGCAAATGTATACAGCAGCTGTGTATTTTACCTTCTGCCTTTATGTTAGGCCCATGTGCTCCAGGCGTGTCCTGTGACACACTGCATGTATATATGTGCAGCAAGCGCTTCTATCAGCACCAAAGGACGAGGTGTTTACTCACAGACTGCACTCTTAGCAACAGCCGGTACATGACGGCAAACTCCTGCTTCTCCTAATCTCCGTAGCTTCAGTCTGTTGAGTGTGAGTAATCCCACACAAAGACGATGAGGTGCAAGCAGCATGCCAGCACGTTAGTGATTAGGTATCAGGCCACGTTATATCAAAATAAAGCCCACAGAGTAACAAAAGACCCACAGAGAGGTGCAAGGCCACGGCTGCTCTCCTGCTGCTCCTCCTCCTCCTCCTCTTCATCCTTCTTTTTCATTCCCTGCATTTTGCTTCAGTTTACAGAGTCAGATCTCATGCCACTCAGTGAAGTTTCTTTAAAAGAGCTGTGTAAAAAAAAATTTGAAATAAAAAAAAAAAGTGGTGCGTGGAACTGTAACCGTTTCTCCAGATCGCATTGCAGATAATGTTGTAATCTTCCTCTGTCGTCTCCTAGCCAGCGAAAGCAAGTGTTAATGAGTACGCTTGCACTCTTTCAAGCTGTAAGCATAAAGGAACGTGTGCTTTTCCCACTTCACACAGCAAATATCTAAACAGGAAAATGAGTGCCTGTTTCTCATATGTTACAGCAGGCTTTGGAGTGTCCTCCTTAATCCATCCCTGCTTTTTTTTTTTTTTCCCCCCTTTCACTCTGTGGCTTAGTTCATAGCTTCATCATTTGTTTACAAAAATGAGAGGAATTAGCATCTGAGAGCTTGGCGAAGGAAAGAAAAAATTCCCTCTCCTTAAAAAGGACCCAAGTGCACTCTGCAGTGTTTTCACAAGTGTTTTTATCATGGCAACATCTTGTTTACTTTACTTGCTTGCCCTAAACTGCTTGGAACATGTTAAGAAAACACTTGTAGAGGCACCACAAAAGCTGTCTTTGTTTAAACGAGGCAGGGTGAAGGTTCACCCGGCATAGAGGAGGTGTTAGCGCTTGACGCCGTTAAACGTTACCACATGCACCTCCTCCAGTCTGCCGCTCGACGGCCCAGAAGAATCGCAAATAAAAGGCAAAAAAGACGAGCGCTACATCAGGTCAGACGATAAGAGGCACCGAAAAAGCTTCTCTGACTCGAGAGGGAAGCGAATGAGGAGAAGCATGTAGTCAGCAGAACCTGTGTATCTGAGCATAGTGAAAAAGAAGCGGCGCACTAACAGAGCACAGATCTCCACAACGTGTGCCAACAGCAACAACCAGCATCAGGCCAAGCTGTTGTTTTAAACCCGGAGGTTATTTATTCTGTCTGTGAAAGAAAATATGGCATACCTGCTTGTGCTGTCACAATAAATAAAGTAAATGAAAAGACTGATTCCTGTTCGGGAGATGAGGGCTTGGAGGGAGAGGTGGGCCACATGGTTGGGGAACGGCACAGCTTAACAGGACTAAAGAGTTTTGTGACATTTCAGTAAAAGTGTGTGTGTGTGTGTGTGTGTGTATTTACCACACATACTAAACACTTTTCTAAACACTTTGTCCGTTCAATTTTGACCTTATATTTACTTGCCATATTAGAATAGAACTAGAATAAATAGACACCGTCAGCTTGCATTTAAAATGTACTAACAGGGTGTGAAGGCCGTCTTTACCCCGAAGCATATAAAGCTGTTTACTCAGTACTGAGAAGCAGTTAAAAACACAACACAATGCTCAGAACACAATGTGCATTATTAGTCTTAATGGCAAACAAAATATGAATAAATAAATGAATACTAAATTATATTCTTTTTTTTTTTTTCTGGAGGACATAATGTATTTGCTCAAGTTAACGTCTGCACGTAAGCAGGAACAATAAACAATTCTGTAGTTTACTCAGAGATGTTCTAGCTGTTCCCTCAGTGTGACTAACACCATATTATTTAAGCCGGCCAAGAGGACAGGCCGTCTCAATGACATGTAAAATGCTGACTGTTTAAGCAATGGCTGTTTAACTCGTTTTATTGTGGCAATTTACATTAGACACCGTCATCCTGCCAGGAAGCTTTAGAAAAAAAAAGTCCTGTGCTTGAGGTCCAGAAAGTGACACATGTCAGCGCTCAAAGTCCCTCCCGCTGTCAGTCATGCCATTCGGGCAGACCTCCTCAAGCCCAGACGCTCTTCTGTGAGGCTGATTTAAGGGCCATTTGAATATTTCATTTCCTATTAATTATGCACTCTTACTCTACATGTCATTAGAAAGAGAAAAAGGAAGGGGGAGGGAGAATCATGCAGTGTAACAAAGGATGAAAGTGAGAAGAGATTCATACGCACGTCACGTTGCTCCACGTCGTGTTTTAAGGTGGGATTTTTGATGGAGGGTTTAAAAAAACAAACAAACAAAAAAAAAAAAACGCTTGCACAATATCCAAACTCTCTCTTCACCCCTACACCGTTCTAGGAGGTCGGTGAGGAAATAAAAAAAAAAAAAAAAATGACCTTGTTTATTTATAATTATACCTTCAGTGCTGTTGAATTCTCAAAATCCGATTGGTCCGAAGCTGCTGATTAATTTTCTTTTACAGCACGACTCATGTCCGTGACAGTAGCACCGACTATAATTCAGTTGTTTCTACAGTAACAATTCACGCGCTAAGCCGGAATGCAAGCGAGAACGAGAGCCGTTTTGCCTCATGTTCATTTTAAACGGTAAAAAAAAAAAAATCTTGACATGTTCATTAATAAATTACCTTTTTCAATCATCACCCGAGCTCTGTGGTATAAGAGAAAGAAACCACTTTGGGATGTGCTGCTATGGAAAAACAATCAACTTTAAGACTAACATCATAGCATTCCATTTGAGATGAAGCCTTTACTCATCTTATGTTGACGTCTTTATGTACAAAAGTTATGCAAACTGACATATAGGGTATATATCTATATGTCTTTATGATGACAGACACATCCACTATCGTTTCAGTCTTTTTCTGTTCACACAGCACGCACGTCTCGCACGTGTGCTTCCCAATCTCATCCTGTTTGTCCTGTTACCTGAAGGTCTACCTCACGTGTATGTCTCACTCAGTGTAACATCTGCAGCAGTTACGTTACAGCTCCGACATCGATTAAGCCGTCACTTCTGCGGTTGTGGGCATCGCCGCCCCGGCTCGTACGATTAGGTATGAATGGCAAGAATAGGTGTGTTGGAAAAGAAGACAGTGGCACGGCATGTGCATTGTGGTTCCCTTCTCTCTGACATCGCTGCTGTTCAGCTCCACAAATCCCCACCTGGTGATAGTGACCTACATGGTCAGCAGCGATGCGATATAATTTATGATATATATAATATATTGGATCCATTAGCGGGCATAATGAAGTAGCGAAATGAAAGGGTATTTGTGAAATCGGTTCAAACATCCTGCTCGGCTTATGATTAAATGATTAATGAAATGCCCCTACATAAGCATTTTTCCAACCTGTAATTCATGCAGAGCCTGATAAAAATCCTCCAATCATATTTCCTTCACTGGCAAAAACCTTATCTGCTCATTTTATATAAATCACCACAAAAAAGGAGGAAAGCCAAAGACTTAGTGGGGCCAGCTACTTATTTAGATTAGTTATAAATGTGTTGGGGGGGGGGGGGGGTGGAGTAGAAGATCTTGGCAGTGTAAAATAATCATGCGTAATTATATTCATAATTCAAGTTTATTACAGATTTCATCTCTCTTCTCCTTGTTGTCCTTTGGCTTTTTCTCCTAGCTTCATTTAGTTCCTCTTCATCTCAATGACATAATTAACTGGAAAAACCAGCCAAACTAAGTAGATTCCATTTACATTTTGAAAAGGAGAGCGGTTTTGCAGGAGAGTCTGACAGCCCGAGTCCGATTCTGTATTTCCTTTCAGATCATAAGTCTTACCTCACACACAGGTTTCTATAGATGTGACCACCGCATTGCAACAAAGAGTCTTTGTTTTTGTCCATATATAAATGGATGGATGGAGAGATTTTTTTGGTTTGTTTGTTTTTGTGTGTGAAGACGCACTCACTCGTGTGTTTTGAAGAATGTAATGTTTCCACAGCCGGACTTTGATTTACTTTGCACCTTTTTTAGTACATTACAGAAAAAAAGAAGAAGAAGAAAAAAAAACTCAGTATTTCACAATGCAAGTTTTTTTAATGTGTAATAGTAAGCTATAAAATATCATGTCTCTCTCTCTCTGTCTCTCTCTCTCTGTCTCTCTCTCACTCTCTCTCTGTCTCTGTCTCACTGTCTCTCTCTCTGTCTCTCTCTCGGTCTCTCTCTCACTCTCTCTCTGTCTCTGTCTCTCTCTGTCTCTCTCTCACTCTCTCTCTGTCTCTGTCTCACTGTCTCTCTCTCTCTCTCTCTCTCTCTCTCTCTCTGTCTCTCTCTCTCTCTCTCTCTGTCTCTCTCTCTCTCTCTCTCTCTGTCTCTCTCTCTCTCTCTCTCTCTCTCTCTCTCTCTCTCTCTCTCTCTCTCTCTCTCTCTCTCTCTCTCTCTCCAGACACCTGAATAACGAGCACGCGTTAGACGACCGGAGTACGGCCCAGTGCCGGGTGCAAATGCAAGTAGTTCAGCAGCTGGAACTGCAGGTATCTCCTGTCTTTTTTTCCTCACTCCTCCTCGCTTCTTCTGCTCCTCTTCTGTCCATCTCCGTCCTCCTCCCCACCAACCACAATGTTCTCTCCGACCAGTGACTCAGAGATGTGGGGAGGGGAGGTTCAGGGAACAAAAAAATGAAATTATTTTGTACATTTGTGAGTAACCAGTCATTAAAAATGTGTTATGTATGCATGACAGCCAGCCAAAGATATATGGGAAGCCCGGGGCCTTAGTCCAAAAGATAATTACATTTTGAATTTTACTGGGTTTTAAAGTCATTTATGACTTCTAACTATTTGGCAGCCCAATAAAACATTCAGTGACGGGCATGCTATTAATAATGCTTTGGTTTTTATGGAAAAACACACATTTTGAGCATTTCGTCAGTAAATACCACTTCTGCTGATTAATACATACGTTGAGTGGTTTTAGCGCCAACAGTTGTAATGGCAGCTAATGTATATGCATAAGGATATTACTTATGCATGTATTCAGGGATGAGAAGGTGATGTTCCATTAGAGCAGATTAGCAAAAACCAGGGACAGACAACAACCCTGGAACATCTTAAGAGTAGTGTAGCTCCTAACACATCCAATCTCTCGCCCATGAACACTCAGTCGATTCATCACTACGTTCACGTACCACACGCGTCCGTTTATCTGTGCTTACCAAGCAACGGACAGGACAGAC
>NC_083463.1:21808139-21908139 GCF_030014155.1 Tachysurus vachellii | reverse complement strand
GCAGCAGGTCAGGGTTGCGTTTTCCACTTTAGTGAAAGAGGAGCACAGCTGCCAGAAGATCCACTGTACCACTTAGCGCTCGCCGCTTAATTAGTTTATTATACTCATTATTACTTAATACCTCTTTATAAATCTTTTGTTTCCACTTCATAAAAAGGGAACAACCCTCTTCCTCCAGAACGTCCTAGACCTAGCTTTTAGCCAGCCCGATCATGCCGAGGGTCACTCGAATATACGGTTTAATCAAGGTATCCACTCTTTAACTAGCCGCTAATTAGGATCCTTCTAACATGCAGTTACAGCCTGTAATTAGTTCAGTTTGGCTTCTTCATCTCTAGCTTATTAGAGGCCTCTGAGGGGTGGGAAAACAAACGCTGTCAGCTGGCATGATTCAGGAGGACAACTCAAATTAAGAGGGAAGAAAAAAATTTCCGAACAGTGAAGATGTGTCTGAATTACTACCGGAAAGATGGAAGATGGCAGAGGTGGAATAGAGCTCTTTGTCTTTACCAACATTTGTGCCACCTGACACGGTGGCAGTTCTGACGAGGTTGATTTAAGGTTGTGTTTGCAATTATCAGCGGCATGCACCCAGGCAGTGATTAACGCATTGGTCCAATCCTTCTTTTTTTTTGTGTGTGTGCCTTTCAGCTCAACCTGGTTTCCAACGCCACACTGTCCAAGACGGCCCCCGGTGCATCGCCGCCCCTCAGCCTGCCTCAAACACCAACCACTCCCACCACCCCACTCACACCGCTCTCCCAGGCCCACTCAGTCATCACACCCACCAGCCTGCACAGTGTCGGACCCATTCGCCGACGTTACTCAGACAAATACAGCATGCCCATATCGCCAGGTAGCTCACTGTTTAATTACAGACCGAGTGAGTGACCCAGAGGATATAATCCTTTTTTCAGCATTTAACATTTTATTATTCTTTACTCAACTTTTGTATATGTATATTTTTGTTGAACTGATATATTGTTGTTGTGAATTGTATGTGTATCAATAACAGATATTGGCCAAAACAAGGAGTTCTACATGAACACAGACGTGCGCCCTCCTTTCACATACGCATCATTAATACGCCAGGTAAGACCACAATTTGCTCCCAGTGTACTTGTTAGTATCTCTTCACCTCGATACCTTCAGCATGTACATTTGTTCCTCATTTTTTCCCTCTTCACACCTAATATCGTTAACATTTCAAATACAACTTAGACCCGCATTGAGCATGATGGTGTGAAGGGGGGGAAAAGCAGCTCACATACTGTATAACAATTGCTTCTGATGAAGCATTACAGCCAGTGTGATTATTAGGAAATTCATTTCCCACAACAGCGGGGATGGAACATCTTTAAGATGCCCAGTCAATTATCAGAACCAGCCACTAATCTGCCGTTGCACAAGCGTTAATCTGGGCGGGGAGATAATTGGCGCCCTGTAATCTGTCTCCGGAAAAATAGTTTTCACTTGTTCTAGTGGCTTAGCAGGAAAGGGTGTATTCAAATGGATGCATTTGAATGAGGCCCACACCAAAAGTATTCTGTAAACAAAGTAGCCGAGAGTGTGGATCAGCAGAGGCCTGTTTTACATGCTCCATTAAAGGGAAGGCAGCCTGAACACGCATCTCCCTTTAAGTCCTCGTCTGTAAAGGAAACAGCAAACAAATTGTGCTTATCTCTCTCTCTCTCTCTCTGTGTGTGTGTGTGTGTGTTCGTGCTTTTTTTCCAGGCGATACTTGAGTCACCAGAAAGACAGCTAACACTAAACGAGATATACAACTGGTTCACGCGAATGTTTGCATATTTCAGGCGGAATGCAGCGACCTGGAAGGTAATCTCTCATTCCCTGTTCTCAACTTCCTGCTCTGATAAAATGTACATTAAGTATTTCATCATGTCTAAATTAGAAACGGTATCAACTTGAGTTATTTACAGAAAGAATGAAAAGAAAGAAAATAAAATTCTGGGCTTACACAATTAAAGGCTTATAAGCACATGGTTGCGGAGAAAGCGGCATATAGATGCAGACAGGAACGCACAGAGGAAAGCCAGATGGCGATAAAGAAACAGTATGTGAAATAAAGATAGAAAGTGAATAAAATGTGAACGTGTGAGAAAGATCGGCTGACTGGCTGTGACTAGCTTTCAGCTCCTTAACTCTGTGCTTCAGCAGTCAATGACAGCTCTGCCATTGTGGGGCACATTGTAGTTATAACTGTCGGCTCCCACACTGACACACACACACAGGAACAATCACAAGATAAATAAGATACTCCAAGGCTAATAGGTTCTAACCAGTAGATTATCTGAAACCTTTCATTGTGGTTCAGTCACTTTACTAAAACAATGAGCTCAAAATTTGTTACTGCAGTTTTCATTTGACTTTTTTCCTTGGGGGAAAAATGTGTTTTTGCGAATGCAAATATAATTTAGCTTAATGATCCTCAGAAGGTGCCGGGAGAGGGGTCCTATTTAAACATGTTTTTTGTCTTTTGGACACTTCACTAGCTTTAACAGAACCCTGGTCAATTTGTTCTTTTTTGTTTGTTTCTGTTTTGTGTTTTATTTTTTTATTTATATTTTTTTTGTGCTCAAGCATTTGAGTTTCCACTTTGCATCAAGGCAGGAAACGATCAACTATCTCCTACTTTAACCACAAGCAAATGATAAAGCACCGTGCTGACAGCCCTGCCATGCAAAGCCATTTGTCACTGAGCTCTTTATTTAGTAAATATTGGCCATGTACTGTACAAATGGGCTTGATGAAAAGGTAAATTATGAACACGATAAAGCATGTTATAACAGTGTGGTTTCCCTTCATTGTACAGTGATGTGGCTGAAAGTACTGCTTAACATGACGGGCCACGATGTTGTGTTTATTTCATTAAATGTTTTTGCACACTGGAATTCTGTTTGCCTTCTAAGGAGGTCCATTACAGTTGGCACCCTGACCATTGGTTCCTTTGTATTTTTAATGTTTGGAAGCCATAATTCTACGTTTGGCGGATGAGAACTTCCAATAATGCACTGTGAAATCAAGCCCAAATCTTGCAATCTTAGGCCTGTGTAGTTTTGTATTTTGTAGTGTATTTCCATTGGCTTTATTTCTCTTTGTACTGATAGACTTTTTCTTTTCTTTCACACCAACTGCAGAACGCAGTCCGGCATAACCTTAGTCTTCACAAGTGTTTTGTGCGAGTAGAAAACGTTAAAGGGGCGGTATGGACTGTTGACGAGATAGAGTTCCAAAAGAGAAGGCCACAAAAGATCAGCGGGTAGGTCCACCACCCCCCCCGTCTCTCTCTCTCCACTGCACGGCCAAATCCTCCTGTCTCATGGTGTTGATCGATGGAAACCCGATTCCATGTCCACATCATCTTATGTGCTGTGCTGCTCAACTGACTTGCTGCTAGCTTCGCTGTGCCTCTCTGTACCCTTACAGCTGCTTGCTGGGACCCAGAGTGACTTTGTGTTTGGTCATGCATTCCCTAATCTTCTCACCTGACCATTTTCTGTCTGTCTGTCCATCTGTCTGTCTGGTCATTGCATCTGCCCTGGCTGCTCCTCTACTTCCCTACCCTCCCTTGGTGCTTCCTCCCCTTTCCAGGGTGCTGTGCGCACCAACCTCTCCCTACACAAGTGCTTTGTAAGAGTCGAGGACGACTTTGGGTCCTTTTGGACCGTAGACAACGAAGAGTTTATAAGGGGCCGCCACATTCAGCGAGGTCGCCCCCGGAGACACGGAGTGGACAACAACAACTATGACAAGCTACTTGTACAGTAAGGACTGCCCCCACCCCCTCCCAAACCCACCCCACCCTTCTCCTTCCTACAATATCCCTGCATGCTTTGCTTCAATGTGCCACATGCTCATCCTGTGTGTAGATTTTCATTGTTGTTGTTGTTTTTTTGTTTGTGTTTTGTTTTTGTTTTTTTGCCAATGTCTTTCTTCTCTGAAATGATCTATCAGCCTTAATGTGTGTAATCTGCGATGCCTAAATCTGTTGAGATAGTCGCCTCTCTGAGTCACATAAATAGTACAGCAATACATTTGCGGGTATTGATTTTGTGTTCCTTTTACTGGGCATTGCTGTCTTAACGTGAGTGTTAAGTAGTCATCAATCCACATACAGTTCAAGTACTACTGAGAGTCAGTCACTGGAAACCTTTGTGTTAAATGATTTATCAATACCTGCATGTAGTCACAATGTTAGCACTCATTTATAGGTGACTTTTATGAGTTTGTCTCTCTTGCAGTGAAGACTAAAATTGGTTGTGTGTGTGTGTGTGTGTGTGTGGTCATTTCTACAGGAGTCCTGCTCTAGTAAAAAATATTCAGACCAGTTTGGGATACGGTCCTGTCCTCCCGGCTACCTTCCAGGTAATTCACCAAGTATGTCTTGATACATTTTTTTTATTTTTTTTTTTTTAGTATGAGTAGTAAAAAAAAAGCTTTTTTTTTTTTTTTTTTTAATTAAAAAAATAATTATTTTATTTATTATTATTATAAAAAAGCTAATACAAACTCTGGTGGCATCAATTCATTTTCAACCTTTTTTTTTTTTTATATTTGTAAATACTTACAAATTTTACACATTTATTATTTTTTCCCCCTTTCTCTTCAGTGTTAATTACTTGTGTATACATAAAAGGAAAGCAAATCATTTTTCAACTCTGTGTTAATGCAGTGATATTAACCGCTGTTTTACTAGCAGTATCTAAGGCAGCCTTAGCTCCTCTTCCTCACTTCTGCATCGTGCACCACTCTTTCAGGCTTCAATGGCTGAAAACAGCATACCTCTATACACTACCGCTTCCATCGGAAGCCCCACTCTTAACTCGCTTGCCAATGCTATCCGAGAGGAGATGAATGGGGCCATGGACCACGGCAACAGCAACGGTAGTGACAGCAGTCCCGGTCGCTCCCCTCTTCCAGCTATGTGAGTGTTTCACTCTTAACACTAGCTCTCTGCGTGTGTGTGTGTGTGTTAGAGAGAATGTACACTATGTCAGTCTATGTATGCGAGTATGTAAATGCTTCAGATATTAAATTGGCTTGCAAATGCTTTAATACCCGGTTCATATAATTACGCAGAAACATTTGGCAGAGGAAGTACAAATTGTGATGTGTTTTATTCTGGAGGAAACTCCACCTTTTTCAAAGTGTGGTATAGATCGTAAAGGCAATTCTCTCTCTCTCTCTGTCTCTCTCTCTCTCTCCATTTCTCTCGCTGTTTTTTCAAGCACCAGGTTCATAAATGTTTATTTCCTTAAGTTTTTTTTTTTTTTTAAATATAAATATTTATAAAAGCTGTGAATATAAGATGTCAGAGCTCTTTCCCATGGCAGGCGAGACTCACAGTGTGTCCAGTAAGCCTTCAAGCTGCTGAAGAGAAAGCATTTAAAAAAAAAAAAAAAAAGACCTATTCAAAATTTGTGCCAGAACTTTAACACCGCTAATCAGCTCCATTTCTACAGTTTGTCTGAGCAGGACAAGGATTTCAGATAAAGGTGTAAAAAATAATAATAATAATAATAATACTGTACAGATCTTAGGGAGCTGCAGGGGTGGAAAAGTGCTTGTACTGATGATTGGGGCATAGCTGCAGGCACAGGACAGAAATAACAGGATGTGTATTCCAGCCTAAAGCATGCCTTTTAGCACCTTTCTTGCCTTTTTTTTTCTTTCTTTTTCATTCATTTGCCAAGTTAAATAAGTAGCTCAAATTATATTGCTCAGACAGGGGTGTAAGAGCATGTAAAGTAGGATCAAGTTTGATGTTGATTAATGTTCTTTTCTAGTACAAGCCAGATACTGTATGCTTTACATGCTCTTAGTCATTGAGATATTTCTGCTAACCGTTCCTCTTAAATACATAATGCACTGGTACGAGAGAAAAAAAACAACAGTTTTTTTCTTCCCCTAAATACTACGTTAAGAATTAAAGTTATAGAGACGTGTATGTAGAGACGTGTATGTAATGCAAAGCAGTGGGCCGCCTCCTTAGTGACTCTGGCTACACAAAGCTCAAGCTGTTTGTATCTTTGAGGGGAGTTTTTTTTTTTTTTTTTTTTTTAAAACCCAAACTGTCGGGAAGAAGATGAGAGGAAAAAATATCAGTTTATCACTAATTAACACTTGGCAAACGTGCCATACCACAGAAACACAGTTTACAGTGCGCTCGAAACACTGATTAATTTAGAGATTCTCGTACAGCTGTTCTTAATGTTCCTTTTTTTTTTTTTTCCTCTTCTCCCTCTTTTCTCTATTTTTTTTTTTCTTCCTCTACTCCACAGCAGTCAGCACTCACGCTCTGGCTCTCTGTCCCTGCAGTGTTTCAACAATGAAAATTTGGCAGATCTCATCTCTTAGGAGAATCCCTTGCCCAGACTGTGGGCTGAGGGGAGGGGAGGGGGGTTTGCGTTTTTCCTTGTTTACGGCTGACAGCGTTATTATTCTCGTAAGGGCCCTGTTTCTTATCACCCGGCGTTTGTGTCGAGCCTCCTCGCCAACCCCAAGCCGCCTCCGCCTTTTCTCTCTCACTTCCCTGCCAGCACTTTTCTTCCTCCCTTATTGACACTGTGGTAAGGAGGCGCATTAATTTTGTGCGTATTTAAAGCGTGCGTGTCGCTGTCTGCTCGCCGTGTTGTTTTTTTTTTTCTTCTTCTTCTTCTTTTTTGCCAGCTTGAAGTTGATTAATGACGGAACCTCGTGCAAGGTCGTCCTCTTGGGACCCGCCTCACAGGTTGGGCATGTTAACGAGTGGGAAGAGGAACACACACACAGCGTGCTGATCTAACGCCACTGGGAGCCTGACAGGCAGCCCGCTCTCTCTTCCCCGTACTCTTTTCTCTCACTATATGCCGCTCAGTCGCTAGAGTCCATTCTCTCCTCCCCACGTCACTCGTTGTTAATCTCCCTCATTTATCAATTCTTACTGAATACCCTTGTTGTTGGCAGTTGTGGAAAATAAAGCGCCAACGTTTCCCCAATAGTGGAAAAGCAAAAAGGGAACTGAAGTTAACAAGAGCATAAGTTTATACTGTTAGTGTTTAATTAACAGCAACGTGTTTCTCTACCGACTGTTGTTTTTTTTTACCTGGATGCATAATAAAATACATTTTAAAATGAAAACATATCCTGTGAGGTTTGGAATGAGAAAAAATATTAAACATTGTTTTTTTTTTTGTGTGTGTGTGTTCAGGCATCACATTAACATTAAAGAAGAACCACTGGACCCCGAGGAGCATGAAGGGCCGCTCTCCTTAGTGACAGCCAATCACAGTCCAGATTTTGATCACCATAGAGATTATGAGGACGACCATGGGAACGAGGACATGCTGTGAGGCTGCTTTCCCTCGGGTCCTCTCCAAAGGGGCCAAACTTAAACTGAAATCATCTGTGAGACCACTCCCAACCTAGCAAGTCTGACTGGATTCCCAGTCCCTTTTGTTGACAGCTATAAAAAAAAAAAAAAAAAAATCCAATTTACTCTTAGTGCCATTAATCATGAGATATACATGAGATAAGAAAAAAAACTATTCCATTTGGGAGTATTTTTCAGTTGTTTTTACTTTTTTGGGTTAAAGACAAAGACCAAGCACGTAATTTCTACTTGCGTCCAGTAAAGGAGCCATTTGGTACTGGGGGACTACTACTTCACATCGCCTGTCCTGGTGGCACTGAGGCCAGAGCGGACACGAACGAGGAAAACGCACGCAGAGAAAAGACTGCCACTTCTGCCCTCGAAGTTCAACACTGATTTACAAACTACAGAAGAGTGCACACTTGAACCATTAGCCCCCAAACAGACAGTGATGCAGAGCATACGGGCGCGAGTGGATGTGATTTCAGTTCAATGACACTGCCTTCAAATCAACTTGGGTTGCTTCCAACCTCAGTGTTGCCTCCAAACTCAGTCCGATGTTTTGATGGCAAATAATACAACATTGTTGTTTTTTTTTTTCTTTCTTTTTTGTCCTCCTGATTTGTCCCATGCTCTTATTTGCTATATTATTTGACTTTGTTTTCTGTACCTGATCAGACCTCATGCTCATTGTTGTAGAGACTCTGTACGATCTGCACTTCATGATGAATGTCTATAGTTTCTTGCCATGATGTTTCATTTCTCATTTTTCCTTTCCATTATTTAATGGGAAACAGAATGTCAAATTTACCATGTAGTATTTTCTGTCATTTATTCCACATTTCAGATCACCATCACATTGTCACATTGCTCACTGTCTCTCTCTCTCTCTGTCTGTCTGTCTCTCACACACACGCGCGCGCACACACAAACGCAGACACATTCACACAGTCCATCTGCATATGCACTCCTCGTAATGAAGGCTTTCTCTACGCATCAATGAAGTTTAATTTTCACAAGGGAATGAATGACAGAGAAATCAACGCAGGTAACGACTTGTCCTCCTGAAATCCCCTTTCGTTGCAGTGTGTTAGCTGCAGCCCAAATCACTGCTCGAAACACTGGTGCGAAAGTGGGGGGAAAAATTAAATGTCAGAATACAATGAAGCTGTGGCAGAGATAATTTTTCTCTCTCTCCCCTCTTTTTTCCCCCCCACGTTCTGTAATTTATGGACTGTCGGGTTAAGGTTAGAGGACTTTAAAGTGCATTCTCTGTTGTTTTAATGTCTTGTTTGCCCACATCAATGACCAGCCCTCCCCCTCTCTCTTATTAGCAGTTGTTAGTAATTACACTTGAGATAAAAAGGTTTAAGGGATTACAAGCCACGGTTGGCATTAGAAGCCATGACCACTAAGCATTACAGCATCAGGGGCAGCTCACTATGACCACATGTTTCCTGCCACATTACCTTGGAAACCAGAATGAAGTCAATTTCAGGCTCACATTAAAAACATCCACGGTACAGCGTCAGGGACGGGGAAGGGGAGGAAGGGGACACCGGGTGGGGTGTAAGGGTGCTGGGCAGCCAAAAAGCAAAACGTTTCCAATCTGTAACTCCGAGAAGAGAATTAGAAGCGGCTTAACCAAATTTTTTGCAACTTGATTCATCACTGCAACCCCAACCACTTTTTAATTTATTGCTTCTTTTTATCATTGCTTTTTTATTCTTTCTTTCTACTTGTTTTTGTGTTGTTGACGTGTCTGTTACCGGTGGCTACCAAAGATAAATGACGAGTAAAAGAAGAAAAAAAAACTGTTCTATGTTCCATGCAATAGCAAAACAAGGCCAAATATCCTCCCCGTTCAGTGCAAAAGAGGGATAAGAACAGCGGAAGAGGTTTCGGTGAATAAACGAGTGAGCTGTTCAACTTTGCTGAAGCCAAAGGGGTTGTTTAAGGGGCAGCTGCAAGGGTTATTTTTGGTTGTTGTTGTTTTTTTTTGTTTGTTTTTTTTTTTTGCCTTTGACCAAATGGGAAATGATAGAGAATGGGTTGACTCAGCCATGTCATGTCATGTCATATCATATATAGCGCTATTCTCTCTGCATTAAGCTGAGATTCAAATAAAAGAACGTCTGACTTTGTAAAAGTGTCTGGATTAAGTATAAAGGGTAGTAAATATAATACAGGATAGAGGGAAAGGATTTAAATAACAGTCGTGGACCACACTTGTTTTTGTTTCTGGTTTTAATCCTCAGATTAGATTGTACGCCACTTACTCTGTGAATCCAGTTTGTTTGTTTTTTCCCTTCATTTGTTAAACACTGCAAATGCTTTATGATTGTGTTTTAAGTTCTGTCTACTTTTTTATATCACTTCTTTTTTTTTTATATTAAAACCAAACACTCCTGTCGACTAATAAGCTGGGTACAAGGTACTTTAATGGCAGTTTGTTTATATTTTTTTATTTTCATGATAAACTCATTTACTGTAGACAAAAAAAAGGGAACGATTCGGGTTGACAGAAAAGAAACCACGAGAGACGGGCAGCTGTTGATGGGCTGAAAGCAGTCAGTGTGTGAAAGACATGCGCTCATTGTGCGCTAATCCAAATCTCTTAGCGGTAAAGTGGGAGAAAGAGGATAAGCAGGTAGATAAGATCATCTTCCGCATGTGTAGCTCAACATTACTAAAGTGAAGCAGCATGAGAAAACCGTTAGTACAGTAAGCATACCTCAGTTCAGACCTATAGGGAATGATAAAACAAAGAGAAAAAAAGAAAAAAAAAGATCCATTTCACTCTGTTGCACTTAGTTGTATGTCCTGCATGTTTAGTCTAAAACTGTAGCAAATGATATTTTAAGAAAGAGTTTTAAAAAGAAAAAAAAATGATATAAAAATGCAAAAAAACCTACTTGTTTATCTTGAAGGCCTCATGTTTCTTTTTGTGTTTTAAAAACCAATCCAAACCTCAGGCCTTCTTCTTTTTTTTTTTCTTCTCTTCTTCTTCTTCTTTTTTTTTTTCTTTTTCCCTTTAAAGAAAAGTCACAAATCTTTTTGGAACCTTTTTGAGGCATGTGGTATACAGTCTTAGACGCCTTCACGTGTGTGGGCTTTTATTCCCGTGGGTTGTACATACACCACATTATATCCTTGTGTGCTTTCTTGTTTCCTTTCTTTCTTCCTTTCTTTCTTTTTCTTTCTTTTTGTTTCATTTAAAAAACAACAAAAATGTTTGTAATGTCATGTTTGCTTTATCATTCGAACTGCTTTGTACTGACTATTAAAAAAAAACATTTTACAAAAAAGAACACAGAGTAATGACAAACTGCTCTATGTATCGGAACAGCAACGTGCTGCAAGTAATCCACACACAGGAGGAGAGGAGGTAGGAGGACGTTTTGGGGGGAAAATCCTCATTTTTGGGGGGATTTAAAAAAAAAAACTGTAAAATAGAAAAGAGACCTGGCTGGCTGTTATTACTGACCTAAGCGTTTTGTTTTGCTTTGCATAAAGACTTTCTCTTTTTGTGTGCGTGTGTGTGTGTGTGTGTGTGTGTGTGTGTGTGTGTGTTCCGTTGTTTTTTATACATCCGTGTTTAGTGGTCCGGCGTCTGCCTCCTCCGCCGATCTGGTCCACGTTTGGAGCTCAGAGTAGACAGGTGTGTTCCCTTTAGATGAACAATTAAAAAAAAGAAAGAAACAAAAATTAAAAATATCCTGATGCCTAAAATCATAGAGAGCTGTGCTGAAGTTCTCAGTATAATATAACAGGGAGAATCCAATCATTTATATAAAACAGGAGGGAAAAAATGTCAACATGCAGTGCCAAGACTATTTGTTTGTTCTTTCTGTCTGTCTGTCTTTCTTTCTTTCTCTTCATCTCTTTATCTTTAATGTGCCTTCTGGTTAAATAGTACTAGGACTTTTTTTCTTTTTTTTTTCTTTAAACTTTTCTAACTTAAACCCAAGCACAGTGGAGTTCAGAAGAAACAAAGGTCCGAGTGTGCAAAGAGTGCGTGATTAAGAATGGAATTTGAGATCAGTCCCATCTCTCTCACACACACACACACACACACACACACACACACACCTAATCTTTCTCTCATTCCTTAGAATATTAGTGTTATTTTGTGTGATGCTGTACAAGCTCGTCCCATTCACCAGATTGATGACGATACGTTGTAGAGAAAAAGCGTGAGCGACCCAACAGATCACTATCGAGGCAGCAAACTTTGTCATTTTCTTTTTACATTTTGTTTAGAGAACAGATCCATCAGACTGTAATCCCTCCTTCACTCTCATGTTTTATGCAGACTATCATGTTAAATCCAGTCTCAGTGACTGGAACATTCAATAAAAATGCAATAAAAACGCTGGTTGTTCCACGACTGTTTCTCCAAATGCTCATTTTCCACGCTATCAGAATTGCAATCTAGACTTAGGAAGCTCATTCGGAAGAAGGAAGAGGAATGAAATGCAGTTTTTTTTTTTTTTGCAGTACATGCATACATGCCATGTGCTGTAGATGTTAATAACAGACTGCTCAGTGGAAGCGGGCTCCAGACGTGAGACACGTGGGCACCGCCGCTCACGTCCGCGTGTATCGTACGGTCTCCAGCAGCAGTGACGGCGGCTCTGCTTGCACATTAAATCCTTCTGTAATTAAAGAGACAGTTAAACCGTCCCTCCCACTAGCAATTTAGCGGAACTGCATTTGAACAGCTATAAATCGTGAGCGCATTAAAGTTTCAAAAATATTAGCGATATGGATTTCTGGATGGAGATAAACGCTGATGATGATGATGATGATGATGATGATGACGATGACGAGACGCTTTTTACGGCGGAAAGTGCGGGGTCACGTTAGCCACTAAACAGCAGACAGAGATCAAGCTTAAGCACTTTTAATCTTGTGAAACAAGCAATTACAAATAGTCACATTGATTCGTTAAAAAGCTTTAGGTGACATAAATTGTTTCGTGCTTATCTTATTGCTCAGACACGTAACTGCCATCAAGTGTGTTATTAATTAAAGCCACTCAAAGGCAGGATTTAAAGGAAACTATATATATATTTTTAAAAAAAAATAGCATCGACTGACACTTTTACTGCTGATTTTTCATTTTGCTTTTCAGCTCTATTATTTCTGCCGTCTGCGTCGTCTCACGGGACTCTCATGACGCTCTCATGACGCGTATTTCACGGATTTAACTGTGGAAAATCCGTGAAAAGAAAACAAATATGATTTAAAGCTATTCATCTGGCATCCCTCAGTCACCCAAATAATAAACTACAAAAGGAAAGGAAGTTATTAGACCTTATTTGTTTTAAAAGAATTATTTCTACAGCACTTGCAATAGCATAGTGTGTGTAAAATCACCAACATCCTAATCAAGGTCTGACTCTATATGCTTTAAGTGCACAAGCATTAGCTCTTTATGAAGCATCTGAAAACCTTGCTGAATTCAGCTAAAGATGAGCAACAATCATGGTACGTTTTCAAGCCCACGTTCACAAAGCATTAGAAATGTTTGTAAAAGTCTTACAGCTTACATTTCTTCTTGCTGCATTTCCTTCCAACAGTGTTTTTTCAACTGATGCTGTATTTTTAGTCTGTGACCTGGTGAACCTCAGGGACTTCAAGGCACTTCTGTAAGTCTCTCTGGATTACGAAGGCTAACAGACGTAATAGGCGTAAATGTCAATTTCTACTCGTTCGATTTTGAACTTCTGGTTCTGGTCATTTCTACAACGTTAGAAACATTTCCACGATCGCATCATATCGCAACACGGCAGTCGCTGTTTATTACAATGCCTTGTGTTGTACTGCACAACCTTCTCTACTTTTATCCCATAATTATAAACAAATCTAATATGAATGTGTGTACACTGAATATGTTCAATGAGTCCTTACTTTATTATATTACATACATAATAGTAAGACACTGTTTTCATTCATAGCTTCACGCATATTTTGACTTACATTATCTCCATGAGAAGGCTTTATTCCAGAGAAAGAGTACAGACACGTCGTTGTAGTGTGCAAATAAAAGGAAGAAGGAAAAAAAACATGTATGCTGTTGTATACTGGAAAAAAAAATACACATACACACACATACTACATACAGTGAGGGACAGGAAGCTTAGGTCTGCATACAGTATGTGAAGCAGCCGTTTAAATTTTAATTGACATATTAATCATATAATAACTGTTTTATCAGTTAATAAATGTAATAATTGCTTAACAATTCTAAATAGTGATGCTTGTGTTCGAGATATTTGAGTTACGCTGCAAAAACCGACATCTTCGTAAGCGCAAATGTCTTGAGTATAGTCTAGAATTTCCTCGTGTAAGAATAGAATTACATTTACATCATTTAGCAGACACCCTTATCCAGCGCGACTTACATTTTATCTCGTTTTTTTTTTATACATCTGAGCAATTGAGGGTTAAGGGCCTTGCTCAGGGGCCCAGCAGCTTGGTGGACGTACGAGTCGAACTCACAACCTTCTGATTGGTAGCCCAACACCTTAACCACTAGGCTATACCGCATCCCTACATTAACCTCAATATATTGTAAATATTACGTAATAACTAGATTCTAATAACGAGTCAATAACTATAACATGCTTCTTTCTGGAAATGAATGCTTAAAATGAGCAAAATGGTCTGCTAAAGCAAAGAAGAGTACAAGCTTGAATAAAACTAGGTTTTAATCTCAGCTCATGTTATATTTGATTTGTTGTAATCTTGTAATAGGAAATCCTGAATACATTAGACTATATTCCAGATATTTACACTCACTAAGATGTGATCGTTTTGCATCGTTGAGTATTGACAACGCATTATTAGGGCCTATAAAAGGCTTATGAGAAATCATTAGTAACCTTTAGACAGTTTAATTTACAATTAGAAACATTTGTAAACAAGGGCTTCATCTGTCACTGCATGGATTACTAAAACTGAATTTTGTCAAATTGTTGGAAATTGTTTCTTTTTCTTTTTTTTTTTGGCCTGTAAAATAAAATTAATTTGAAACCAATAAATTATGACAAATACATCCATTTTAATTAAAACCATGTAGAAATGTTTAATTAACTTTCTAAACTTGCCTGTGGTTTCTGTAAAGATCACATTCGCTGTAATAACAATAAAATAAATAAATTAAATAAATAAATAGGGCAGTTGTGGCTCAAGCGGTTAAGGGTTCAAGCCCCAGCACTGCCAAACTGCCACTGTTGGGCCCTTGAGCAAGGGGCCCTTAAGTTAACCCTCACTGCTCCAGGTGCTCTGTATCATGACTGATCCTGTGCTCTGACTCCAACCTTCTTTCTTCCTTATATTTCACTGTGCTGTAATGTAGATGTGACAAAATAAAGGTTGCTTCTTCTTCTTAAAAGGCGATAGTTCTCACGGTCGTATTTCACAGGTTGGTTAGTTGGTGTCTATCATTGGAATCTCTCTTTTATTATTATTATTATTATTATTATTATTATTATTATTATTATTATTATTATTTCAGTTATAGTTTCAGAAGCGTAGCCTAAAATTGAAAAATGTAACCTTGTGAAGTTTGTTGAAGGCCACCAGGCCCTCAGTAAACACTGGCAGTGTCTCGTAGGTTTCGGTGTTCCTGACGGCCTCCAGCTTCAGCGCAGTGCTTTAGGAGTGACATTAGTGCATTACCTTATTTACATATATTGAGTTGCTGTAACAAAACTCTATTTCTGCTTCTCATTTCATTTTAATTAAAGCAATGCAATGTAACAGCAATCCACACAAGAGCTTCCCTTTAATAGTCTGAGCTGGCAAATCCCCAACATTGAAGCGTGGCAATTAGCAAAGGCAGCAGCGTTTGATATTCAAGGGTTCAGAATAGATTACTTAAAAAAAAAAGACTTTGTTTATTAAGATGGCCTGCTGCGGGCGCTGGCATGCAATAGACCTGGCTGCAATTAGATTCCAATTATTTGTCTGTTTTCTGATATCGCAAACAGGCACTTAGCACATCAGTTAATTTGACACACACTGCTGCTTGGATTAGCCAGTAATTAAAACACGTTCTGTTAATTAAATGATGACCACTTTATTTCAGGGCCTTTTATGTTTGGAGGCTTTTTTTTTACTTTGTGTAGCGAGCGCTGTTTGGCTCATTGGTTGCCAGACGCTGCGCTAATCAGACCTTGTTTTGTTTCAATTAGCACCTGCTGTTGAAAAGATTGCCTGTCACTGCTCCTCAACCCCCACAGAGATGCAGCGCCATGTACGCTGGCAAACAGTACAGAGATGTGCACCTCTGTGAATATCAGCTAGATTGGTTTAGAAGAGTGAAAGAATTTAAAACATGTTCAGGGGAGTCCACGCAATGCTGACTGGACCTTTAAAGCTTTAAATAGTACTTTAAGCGTAACTGATCGTGAGCGAGCGTTACACACGACACATACCTGAGGTTCAGAACGATAGATATACATTCAAGGGCATTAATGACTGCGGATTATTTTAAAATACTTAAAAAAGAAAAAAAAATCATCCTGGTTAATTCCTTCCTAACACACCATATTCAAAGAAGCATTTCTGAATAATTTAGCTGATGCATCAGACATGAATAATTACAAGTCTGACTGCTTTATGTCACCATGCATTAACAACATTAACAGCAATTTTTTATTATTATAATTTTTTTCTTTTTTTTTTTGCACATCTGGGTCAGTGCATTTCATCTGCTCGGTCAAATGAAGTAAATATAAAGATTCTTTTTTTTTTTTTTTTAATTTAAACAGGAACTTGTTACTTTTAAATATCCTGTGTTTACAGCTGCATCATAAAACTCCTAAAGAATCCCAGTGTTAAAGAATCTCCATGTTGCTGCATGTCTTCCTCTTAATTCACTCTGGATTTAAAATGTTTCTTTAGTAAGAGGAAAAAGCAATGGAGAAAAGCGACAGAGAGAGAGAGAGAGAGAGAGAGAGAGAGAGAGAGAGAAAGAGAGAAAAGTCATTAAAATATGTCATGACCGCTGTTTACCTGCAGTTAACCTTTGATTGAAGCGAAGTCTGACTTTACACTGATGCTCCTTTAATCTGTATGACTGGCATGTTAATTTCCCTGACACTGCCATTCAAAATAAATAAATAAATAAATAAAATAAAATACACAAACATGAAATGTTGGTTTTAGGAGCTGGAGACCTGCTAGAGTGAATTTCAAGCACTTATTCAAATATTTCATTAAAATGTAAATCTTACAATGGTCTAATGCCTAGCTGTGCACAAGCCATGACTTTAGAAGTTATGAAGTTATAACACTAATCTGTTTTTTTCCCCTCACTCTCTGATGCCAATTAACTTGGACTATAAATGTTCTTATGTTGTTTTATCTCTCATAACAGCATGCCAACAATTGCATCAAACGCAGTAGGAGTTCGAAGGGAACGTTATTGACTATTAAGGTGCGTGGGTGGTTGGCGGAAAAGTGGAGGGGGAAGAGAAGCCAATTAAACATCAAGCTTCTAGCAGACTGAAGACTGGTAACTCATCAATTCTCTTATCTTAATGTGCAAATTCACTGATTAAAATTGAGCCAGTGCAGGGGGGGAAAAGAAAATCTATCGAAATTGGAGGAGAACGAAATGCCACTGTGTAGGCACTAATCTACGGGGTTAGCGCGCGGCTACTGGCGACGGTTAGCGGCTATTGTCTGAAAGATCGCTCTGTCACTCAGCGACGTATCGATGCTATTATTTATACAGTACGCAGGCACAAAGCGTGGCTCCAAAGACCTCCGGGTGCTGTCGATACATTTATCTTGCATAAGTAATTTAAAAGCCAAGCGAGTTACTTAGAAAAGGTAAATAAAGGATGTTTGGAAGACTTGAGAAGAAGAAAAAAATCTTAGGCTTCGAGGCATATTTTGTAACCTGCTACAACAAACTGCAATAATAATAAAGCTTGTGATTTGTGCCTGTGACTAATCTAATAAATAAATACAGATGTCATGAAAATTCAATTTGTCACTCCTCAGAAGCACGAGCCCTGTGTGCGTCGTAACAGGAACAAACATGCAGAGTTAAGAGTTTGGGAATCTTTGACGATCTCACTCTCTTCTGTCTCTCTCATCCCCCCCACCCCCTTTCTATGCCACAGACAGACAACGCCTACCTCGTATTCCTGATTCCTTTATCTTACTTTTTTTTTCTTTCTTTTTTTCATTTTTAACATTCAGGGAAGAAGACAAAATGGTTGCAGGTGGTGATGAAAATAAAAGCCATCCATCATTATTTATTAGGCATGAAAAAGATACACAATAATGTAATTTAATCTCTCAGCAGACAATTATTTCCACATATTGATAATGCAATGAGAAAAGTGTCATGAATTCTAATATCATGTTTGCTTTTATTGGTGTATAATACAAGCAGAACAAATAATGTAATTGTATCAGGAGGAAAATGTAATTATTTGCACATGCTAACACTATAATACCAGCGTGGATCAGACCACGGCATCACATTATTTTGCTGTGCTTAACTAGTTACAATTTGCATTAGGTCTCAGCGGCAGTAAAGACACACCCTGCCTGCTTTCTGACTCCCGCCGAGCAGCTTCCTGTTACACCCAATCTATATTCCTAAGCTGTAGATGCTCTGAACTTGTACAGATGGTGTGATGGTGAGCTCCTGCTCCTGCTCGGTCTGATGATAAGTCCTTTATATACAGGGCTTAAGACTTATATAAGACTATATATGACTTAGGGCTTAATATATAGGAAGAGGAATAAGAGAAAATCCTGGACCTGTGGTTTGCATTATATCTAACATGTAATAATTCCAGATATGCTATGCATGTGAAGCCCCTACAGCTTTGACTGACTTTTCTCAGACTCATTAAATGTTTTTTTTTTTTGATGCATGCACCGCCAGGTTAGATAAAGAAAGGCTTTTTTTCTGCTCAGTATGTTTAGTTAGAACGGTGTTGCTGCCATTTTGAACTAATGACCACGAGAGTGGATGTAGAATTAGATCAAGCAGGCGCACTTGTGTCTTCCTGACATTATGAAAATGTTTTATTGATGACTCATTATAGGCAGTCCGGCATGAGGTGAAGGTTTTTTTTTTTTTTTTTTTCCACTTTTTTTTTCTTTTCGATTTGCCCTAATAGAAGATGCAAAGTCTAATAATGATAATGCCTCCTGAATAATTAATACCAAAACCTCATCCATCTCAGTGCGGGATATGTACATATTTTAGGCGCTCATTTGCATATTCAGAACAAACAGCAGCACAAAGCCATTAGAAGACCAACGAGCTTCTTCTGTGTGACGCATAATAATGAGAAGCTTTTGAGTGATTGGTTTTTGAGAATTAAGACAAGGAGGGGAGAGAAGGGGGTGAAACAGGCTCGAAGCTTTAAAGCCGGAGCACTGAAATGCCTCACACTGCTTCTTATTTCAACGCCTCGCACCCATACTGCGCATACGACAGCACTCTGCACCGGAGGCTAGAGGAGTGTTTGCAAGTCATTAGTGATTTGTAAATGATATTTGCTCCCTTGTGACATGTCATTTGAAATGCTATTTCTAATAATAATACCCAGTGATATTAAAATAAGAGTTTAATTATCTTTATGTTATTGCATGTTTCACAAATTCAGTCTTGAGACTTCAATGTCTTTTAATATTAGTTGTGATCCAAACTCTGTGAAAGTCATCTAACAAATATTAAACATTCCTTCAAAGTTTTTTTCTTTTTATAGTCACAGAATTGTGCCTTAAGAAAACAGGCCTCCAAGCTGTGTGTTGAATCGATTGGGAATGTGACTCATCAGTCGGGTGTTGAACGTATTGAGCTTCCCTCCATCACGCCACTGCGATCGCATTGTGGGTAAGTTCGTGTTTGGCGTAGCTTGGTGGAAAAGAGGTGTGCTGGAGATGGGCACCTTCAATTTTTGGCATTGTGCATTTCATTGTAACGGCCTCAAAGCCGCTCATTTGAACCGTCACCTCCTTCCTTAATGACTCCTTACAAATCCTGCTGCTTCCTGCGGTGTGTTTCCTGTCTTCCTCTTTATAAAAGGAGAGGAGGGGGAGATGGGGTGAGTGTTGAATGAGACAGAGAAAGCGAGACGATGGTGTACTTCTCTAAGCTGGCTCGACCAGGAGCCACACGATTGCTCTAACACTGTTTTGCTCTATATTTTGGGAAACGAATCAGAGGCACCGACATCAATAGCATCCCTGCAGTACTCATGGGTAATCACGCTGCCAACAAGCAAACCCGCAAAGTCGGGCAAAACCTTCCCTGGACACGCCAATGGTCTCTGAAATTAAAGCTGGCATCGGTTAATCCTCCTAAAATGGACCCCTTTGACTCAGTTCTGGTTTTCATTTCACCTCAGCTAATGATAAAGGCATGACAGAAATACAGAACACTATCTGCTTGTGGAGGGTGATGGGTTCTGCCAGCTTATCATAGAACAGGCAGCTAACTTCCCTTTCCCCCTTAGCACCTGGCATGCAGACAGAACTGAGGAGTCAATTTCCATAAGCAAGCTGTGTTTCATTGTAAATAAGACCACACACACACACACACACACTACAGTATATCATCCTTATACTCTCATAGCAACACCCCAAAAAAAGAAATACAACAAAAGCAGCTGTGATTGGACAGAGTGTAAAAAAGTTTACGTTTGCCCTCGTCTGCTGAAGCAGGAGGCTGTGAGCAGTCGAGCGAATGCATGTAAATCCAAACGAGCAGCAGATTGACAGGGATCTAGCCAAGCAGGTTTCGCCTGTAGCAGGGAGGGATTAACAAGCTTAAAGAGGGGCTTAAACACCATCCTCCCAGTTTACCTGTTATACCATGGACTCTGCATCAAAGGATAGGTTGCGCTGGTGCTTTTTAATACCCTTTTTATGTTTGTTCACAGTTGTCAGGCTCAGCAATGAACACGTTTCATTTTGCCAGGGTTAAGGCTGGTAATCGGTTTAAAAAGTTTAGCGCATAAGTATTATTGATGTGAAACTGACCAATATGAAGCTTTTTTTTTTTGCGTCTTCCTAAAGGCTTGCTTAAAAATCTTTGAAACTCGTACAAACATTCTTACAGTCATACAAACAGCCGATCGTGCAATAGAACTACATGATCATTTAGATGTTATTGAAGTGTAGCTTGTATAGTTCCATAGTGTAGATTGTGTATACTGTAATATTGTATTAATACAGTTTGCTCCAAACCTTTCAAGGCTAAGTTTTTTTTATGTAGACCAGAACATCCATTTTGTAGGTGAGCAAAAATGTGACTTTTATGTTTTTGTATTTTTTCTTTTTTTCTTTTTTT
Organism: Tachysurus vachellii; assembly: GCF_030014155.1. Classification (NCBI taxonomy): domain Eukaryota; kingdom Metazoa; phylum Chordata; class Actinopteri; order Siluriformes; family Bagridae; genus Tachysurus; species Tachysurus vachellii. Next base: position 21,887,428 of record NC_083463.1, on the reverse strand, counting down.
AGGTGTGTTCTGTTAGACTGACTGTTTACCCTATAAGTAATTCCACGTGTACTCTATTTTTATTTAGCCTTCAGTTTCACCTGTGAAGACTAAATCTGACCTGACAGAACTTGATCAGGTGACTGACTATTTAGAGTTTTGTTTTGTTTTGCAGTGTTTGCAGTGTTTTTTAGTGTTTGCAGTGTTTCACTACACCCTTGATATTGTAGCTCCACTTAAATGGAAAGTAGTTAGAGAGAAATAACTAGTAACCTGGTACAACGACAACACATGAACTTTAAAACAATCTGCTAGGAAATTAGAATGTAAATGGCATCAATCTAAATTATCAGTATTTCAATTAAAGGAAGGAAAGCCTTCACAGCTACAAAAAAATGTCTTAGTGCTGCTAGATCAGTGTATTTCTCCAGCCTTATTGAAGACAAAATTTTTCTAAATTTCTATTTAATACTGTAGCAAAATTAACTAGGAATCAAAACACTGTCGAAAAGCGCACACCATCTATTTGTAGCAGTAACGACTTCATGAATTATTTCAATGGAGAAATTTATAACATCAGGCATAAAATTCAGACCATTATACCAAACAATTTGATAGATAATGCTGTAGATAATATTTCTGTTTTTGAACAGTATTTAGACCGTTTTAATCCCCTTCAGGAGACTGACTTATTTTTACTGATTGCTTCTTCAAAATTATTCTTCAAAATCATCCCCTTCAGCTATGTGCAGAAATATTTTAAGCTAGCAGTTATCAAACCTTTGATTAAAAAACCTGACCTCGACCCAACTGTCAGGACTCAGCCCGGACTTTGGCCATGTGCTTTTTGTTTATGCTCCTCGTCACGTGTCTGCCCTGCCTTCGTCTGCTCCTCCCGTCTCCACACACCTGTTTCCCATTGTCATTATCATTGTCTATTTAACTGTGCCGCATTGCCTTGTGCTGCGCGGAATCTACTGTTGTTTTGTCCTGTTGTCCTGTCGCTAGTCTGTGTTATGTTTCGTGTCTTTTTGTTATTAAACCCCGTTTATTTTTGCTATCCTGCATTTGGGTCTGTTTTATCCCGCATTCGTGACACCAACCCAGCTGTCCAACTATAGGCCAATATCAAACCTCCCCTTTACTTCCAAGATCTTAATAAAGGTTGTAGCTCAGCAGTTATGCTCATTCCTACATAAGAATAATATTCATGAAATGTATCAGTCAGGATTTAGGCCTCATCATAGCACAGAGACAGCGCTGGTTAAATTTGTAAATGACCTGCTACTGGCCTCTGATCAGGGTTTTTGGTACCATTGACCATGTTATTCTACTTGATAGGCTAGAACAGGTTGTTGGTGTTAAAGGGACAGCCCTCTCCTGGATTGGGTCTTATTTGACAGATCGATATCAGCTCGCTGATCTAAATGGTGGCCACTCTAAATAAACTAAGGTAATGTTCGGTGTACCGCAAGGTTCTGTTTTAGGCCCATTGCTTTTCTCGCTATATATGCTACCCCTTGGTGCAATTATTCGTAAACATGGTATTGGCTTTCACTGTTATGCTTATGACACGCAGCTATATGTTTCAGCTAAGTCAGATGTGAGTCACCAGCTTAATAAGATTGAAGATTGTGTGAAGGACATTAGACAGTGGATGCTTACTAACTTCCTCCTGCTTAACTCAGACAAGACAAAAGTGCTTTTACTAGGTCCACAGGCAGCCAGAAGTAAGCTTTCTGATTACAGAGTAACTCTGGATGGTAATTCTATTACATCATGTGCAGCAGTAAAAGACCTTGGTGTGATTATTGATACCAGTTTTTCATTTGAAGCTCAACATAAATAATCACAAGGGTAGCCTTTTTTCATCTCAGAAATATTGCTAAGATAAGAAATATGATGTCATGACATGATGCAGAAACACTAGTTCATGCATTTGTTACCTCTTGGTTGGGGTATTGTAATGCTTTACTGTCTGGATGTTCCTGTAGGAGCATAAACAAGCTCCAGTTTGTCCAGAACCCAGCAGCTAGTGTCATAACTAAAACAAGAAGATATGAACATCTCACCCCTATCTTATCCTCATTGCATTTCGCACTGATTATAAAATACTATTATTAACCTATAAACACTTAACGGTTTCATGCCACAGTGCCTGAGAGATTTTTTGTTTTGTTTTTATGATCCATCATGCCTACTTCGATCAAAAGGTGCAGGCTATATGGTAGTACCTCAAGTACAAAAGGCTACAGCAGGGGGCAGAGCTTTTTCTCACAGAACCCCACAGTTATGGAACAGACTTCCAATTAGTGTTCGGGACTCAGACACAGTCTCAGTATTTAAGTCCAGGCTAAAAACAATTTTTTTAGTCTAGCTTTTTATGAATAGCTTTTCTTAGGTAAAGGCTCAGGCTTGTAGACTGTGGAGTGGTGGGACTCTTTACATCTCAGGAAGTCCTCATGTCTCTTACGCCTTCTGGCTCTAGCCTTTTAGGTATGCTGTCATAGCTAGTCTTGCCGGAGTCCCTGTCTGCACTTTGCACATAATTTACATTGTCTATAACCTGATTACAGTCATACCTAACAATTTTTCTCTCTCTCTGTCGAGCTATATTTGCCACACCCGAGCTCCCAGTGTTCCGAGTTCCTAGCCTGATTGTCTGTTCTTATGGGGCTACTTCATCAATCCTGATGTTCTACCGCTGGCTGGAGTCACGTAGCCTGCTGGTCACCTTGCTAGGGATTGATTTGCATTGTCGCAGAGACGCTCATGCCTTCTTTCGAACCAATGTTGTGTCAGTCAGCTGTATGGTCTGGTCTTTATCAGCAATCAGGTTTGTGCTGAACTTAGAGTTTACGATGACCCATTAGTTCCTCAGTGGCTCTCAGTTGCACTATTATAAACTGTTGTAGAAATGACATGATTTATATTTACACTATTTACTGTAGAGTGTTACCGAAATGAGGATGGGTTCCCTTCTGAGCCTGGTTCCTCTCAAGGTTTCTTTCTCATATCATCTTAAATTTTAAGTAAATTTTTTTTAAATTAATTTTAAACTTTAATTGTATATATTCATTTATTTATTTTTATCCTTATTTTTTTCTTCTTATTATTATTATATAATTATTTCTTTTTCTCTCTCTTCTGTTTCCATACTTCCAATGCTGCTTTGAGACAATGGGAAATTGTTAAAAGCGCTATACAAATAAATTGAATTGAATTGAATTGAAAAAGGATAAACCCCATAAAACTCAAAGAGCCGCTTATGGGAGAAAAGAAAACCCAATCAGAGGCATTCCACAAGCACTGAGCATCACCAATACAACAATTTGGAATGCCTGAAGAAGAAAGAAACCCATTGTGTATTGAGAAACAGACACCAAACAGGTCAGCCAAGGAAAACAACAATGCTGATAGAAATATTGTGAGAGGAAGAAAGGAAGGGAAAAAAAAGAAAAACAATTGTCAGTGGCATCAGCACCAATGTCCACAGAGCAGAGATTCAATCTATTGTTCAAAGAAGACTTTGAGGAAAAATTATGAGGTCATAACACAAGATGTAACCCTCTCATCAGCAGTAAGAATCAGAAAGCCAGATTGGAATTCACAAATACAGAGATGAGCCACAGAAGTTCAGGAGCCAGGATAAACATCTACCAAAGTGATGGAAAGGCCAAAGTGTGAAGGAAGAAAGGATCTACTCATGATCGGCTCGTCTGTGAAACATGGTGTTGGTAGTGTCATGGCTTGGGCTTCCGTGGCTGCTTCTGGAACAATCTCACTAATCTTTACTGATGATGTAACTCATGATGTTGGCAGCAGAATGGATTCAGAGGTTCAGAGAAACATTCTGTATTTTTTCACCAGATGTATAGAAACTTTAGAAACCTGTCTTGCTTAGTCATGTTGCTTTTAACACACTGCTTACACTTGCAAAATTGCTCCTTTTAGACAGGATGTACTGCAGCTCTAGGCACAGGGCCTCTGGGCTCAAACTCTCAAAAATTCAGAACACACACACACACACACACACACACACACAAACACACACACACATATTACACACACAACTGATTATAATAAAGCAAGAAGTAAAGTAAAGTACAGAGATGAAATGACAAGTATTACAAGCAGGGCCACTTAGTATAAATGTTCTAGCAGGATAAAAAAATAAGCAAAATAAGCCACTGATTATGTGTCTGGATACAATTCTAAATAAAAGGCAGGAAAAAACCCACTGTACAAGCACAAAAACACGGGTGTGGTCAGATTTATTTTGCGATATCAGTACAAATACAGTAATCTCCAGTTTTTATTTTTTGAACATGTAGAACTCGCTCGGGAACGGCCTGTCATTTACAGAAAAGAACTCTCTTTTTTTGTTTGGGTGTTTTCTCTTTTAAACAATGATAACGTTTTTCTAAACCCAGTGTTACTGCCAGGGAAATTAATGGGAGGGCTGTCAAGTGCATACAGGAAGTGGACCTTTAAAATAAACACATTGTTTCAAAAGCAGTCCACACCCTTACTGTTTACAGCTGGAGTGCACAGCTCAGCTTGTCAGCGACAGCTACTCACTGGCCTTCAGCAATTAATCCTCCCTGACAAGGCCATTCGGCCACACGGAAGAGAGAAAGCAAAAGAGGTGGGAGAGTCAATAGACACAAACTTCTCTCCCGAAAGAGACAGCGAGAACTCCAAGATACTAAAAATCGATGTGGCACGTTCACTGAATCCTTTATCATCAAGACAAGACACATCTGGAGAGTGTGTTTGTATCGTTTCTCAGCACATGACTGATGTCCAGCCAATATGAACCATGCATATCATTTCACTCAGTTTAGTTCTGTATTGTAACATATATATATATATATATACACATCCAAACTCCCGAGGCACGGGGAGAACATGCAAACTCCACACACACAAGGTGGAGGCAGGAATCGAACCCCGCCCCTGGAGGTGTGAGGCGAACGTGCTAACCACTAAGCCACCGTAGCCACCGTAATGCTTAATCTGTATTACGAGTACACTGAATGACAAAAACATAGCATTAGCTTAATGTTAAATGTTTTAGATACTTTGTGAAAAATCATGACAGTAATCTCAATTGGACGTAGGACATTGTGGCTAGTCTTTGTTACACTGCGTAATATAAAAAATAGCCTATTATCCTTTACTTTTTTATGTGCTGTTACAAACATTTTATTTCAGTGCGGTTGCCATGTCCAGTCATAATAGAGGAAAAAACTTCTAGCAATAATTAGACATCTAATCTACTCTATGATTTAATCTAATCTATACTAGAGCCTATATTCTATGTGTTATTATACTTTTGGCTAAAGTATGTGGGATGGTTGTAAAACCAGCAATCACATAATCACACAAATATTGTATTATTGAACCAACAAAACCTCCTTTTAAAAATGATCTTTGATTTTTTTTTTGTCTTAGTACGCTGGAAAATTAGTTTGTTTTCATTTCTATCTTCTATCCATTTCAGGTATACTCAAAGTGTTCATGATGTTACTGAAGCCTGCGAGTAAACAAACAGGTGATGGTGTCTCTGCATGTGTCAGTCTCCACTGAAACAATATGTTCCCATGATCCCTAGCCAACTACAAACCATATAACATATTATGAGTAGCGTACTGTATCTCAGTCACTGTCTCCTGCTCAAGCACACCTATTCACAATCAAGTGTCGCTTTAAATAACCCAAATAACCTAGTCTTCACCGGTTCATTGTAAAGTTTGGCACCTTATTTGTGCCAGCGAGGATTCAAAGCATTGTATTCTTCTAACTGTTATTGTCTCTGCTTAATTTAGGACTACTTGCCTTGCACCTTTGGTGTGTTTGCCCTGGTTTTATGTCGTAAACTCAGCCCTGCAGTCGCATCAAAGACCACAATTCCTCACAACAATTCCTAACGGAGGCCTTTCTTTTCTCACAGTGTTAGCTACAGGTGAGCCAATACATTTCTTCAATGTGTGGTTTATGTAAGCACACTTTAGAAAGAAATGTTTATTGTTGCAGTTGAAACATGACCTGGGTGATTTACTACATGGGTGCCCAGGACCATTAGCTCACATTTCAGTTTGTTTTTTTTATTACTCTGCTTTTGTGGACAGGATTTATTTGCTTTGTAGACACAATATTTCACGGGAGGAACAAAGGGAAGGAGAGGGAGAGAGAGTGTGAGAGAGATTGTACATTTACGTACCACATCTGATGGAATCTGGACTTCTTATAGGTATTTGTTCTTGTTTTGCAAATATGTGAATGGGAAAATGCAGGCTTTTCATGGTTACACACTAAAGTTACTGATGCTGCAAACAATTCAGTTATTACATTTAATTAATGGGGTATTACAACTAACAAAAATATATGTGTATATCAGGTTGACATGGCTTGCACAAATACTGTGCATTTGACTTGGTAAAGGATCTGTGAGGGAAGTGCCAAATGTCAGTTAATATATGATGGTTAAAATACCTTGATGTAACTTTATCATTTTTAGGACATATTTTTTCCAAAAGGATTATTACAAAAATATTACAATTACAAAAATATTTTCTTTTAAAATGATAACACTGACTTACAAGCTTACATATTCCGCTATAGTATATAATAGAGCCTACAGTTTATATAATAAATATAATATAAATTACTTATTAAAGTATTTTAATAAGTAATTTTAAAGTATTACTAAATAATATTAAAAATGTTAGCTAGATATGTAACATGATCACATATAAACAATATTCACCATATATTATTCATTTGTTATAACCTTCTTGCTGAACCAGCCCAAGTTCTCAAAGAACCCCAGTTACATTTATGACTAGTGTTTTATTTTATCCTACCTAACTGCTAAAGACAATCTGTTGAACATATGAGATGTGGTTTTATCCATTGAGAATAGAGAAAAAGTGCATTGGGGTGCATTAGGCATATGACCCATCTACAGCCTAATAAGACAACATCCTCCACCTCAATTCAAACCAGGGTAGCTGTCAGAAGAATCCTGTAGGCAATGTCCCAGGCAGAACTCATTGTCAGAGCTTGCAGCCCCAAGCTCTTTTAATTGATGATTTTTGCTTGCAAGTGATCAAAGACATCTACTTCAAGAAATTTCATACATGGGTTCATAAGAAGGTGGCTTAAGAGGTTTAACATTAGCACAAGTTAAAGATCCCACAGCAGGTGAAGCCACTTTGCCCCTTTTTAAAAGGCATTAATGAGATTAGGGAACCCTAGAGAGAGACCATCCATGGTGCTGGGGCATCCAGTGATGGCTGCCACATACAACCTTATGGTAATTAGGGACATGCTGCTATTTAACAGTTCTCGGAGAAAGGTCAAAATCATAGGAATCAGACAAGGCCAGCCAATACAATGAATACCATTCAGAAAACTATTTCTATTAAGAACTTAGAAGTCTAGGAGCACTTGCTTACAGAATTGTCACCATGCACTGCTGGATCACAGTCCTCATTTGGTGTTTTAGAGCCTTAGACACAAGTGAATATATTCTGTCCATCTTGGACATATTTCTTCTTGGGGGGGGAAACAACCAGGGTGTTGTAACAACTAATCAGAATAGCAGTGGGAATGCTATATGTATATGCTATACAAAGCATATAATGTAAAGTACATAGCAAGCAATGATGCCAGTTGTAACCCAAGGCATCCTATACCAGCTGGTTGTCTGAATCTGCCCGGGAGAACCACAGCTCGCATTGTGTAAACTTTGTACTAGTAGTCTACTGAGCCTATTTCTTCCCCATATCTTGGCCACCACCAATTGGGTACAATCAGAACTCCCCTAGATGTAAAAGTCATTTTGACAGCCCTTGCAGATGAGTTTCTTAAGTGGGACAAGCCCAAATAAGGATATTCTGTGGGCAGAAAGAGCAACTTGACCTTCTACCACACTGATGGTTGATACAGGCAATTCTAGGGCTCTTTTTGTTGAAACAAAGACCCATTTCAGTCCATAGCTTTTGGGATACAGCTGCATGCTGATAACCCACTTCTGGAATGACTATAGTTTTGGTCAAGCCCAGGGGGTTAGTGTTATCCACTACATGTTGGGGAGTTGCCTAGTGCCCAGCATTTGTTGACAGAATGACAAATTTGTTAGCATCTAAGACTTGCAAGGGTAAATCCCTTGGAAAATCTTGGAAAATCTGTGAGTCAGTTGCAGAAGTGTAGTTAGTATCTACAGCAGGTTCTACACTTCAGGCAAAGCAGATTTTGCTATCCAGTACTGGCAAAACAAATGCACAAAGAGTTGCACCATTTTCTGGCCAAGGTCTCCCGCTAACAAGACTGCGCCAATGCCTAGCAGCAGTATATTATAAATATTAGAATAACAGTACATCTCCACCCATCTGAGACTACTACATCCAGAAGTTTGGTTAATTATATTAGACAAAACATACCCAGACAGAAGTTGACCCTTGAAGTTGAAGTTGAAGTTGAAGTCTACAGTTGACCCAGACAGAACCAGACCTCCAGCATCTGCATACTTGTCTGAAGTCATACTTGTCATACTAACATGAAGAAAAACTAAACACTAACCACTGAGAAACCACCACTCTTGCTCATGCTTTTGAGGAACACAGTCTTATTTCCTAGATCATTGATTTTCACTGAGCCTTGTCTGCAAGCATATCCTTAATTCATCTATGCTGTTTTATGGTTTTCTTGATTTGCTTTGATGTCCCAGCCAGGCCTGACTGTTTGCAAATTGCAAAGGTGTTTAGATTGAGGGGCATGCGGAAGTCTAGTTTGTAAGCACATTGTATCAGCACAGGCATCATTTTACAGTCACTTCACCCTACACTGCTACTTTTTCCACTTTCCACTCAATATGCACACTAAAATAGTGTACAATCATTGTAGGGTAGAATGAGCATCAGCTCATGCTTCTTGCACAAGGGTGTGTGGCCTGGTTTGGTTAAATTAAAGAATGTGATAGATTAATATTGCCATGAATACATATTTGTTTGTAACCTATGCAATATATCCAACACTTCAGGCATCTGTTGAAGTACACACATTAAAGACATACATCTGTCTCAGCTCAGTAGGAATAAATCTTAGCTTCTTTAAAGGATGAGCGGATTATTGTTTCCACCACAGTTATGGCTAACCTTGTAATCCACCCGTAAAAAAACATGAATGTTTGTATGTAACTGTTACAAAAAAAGAGCTGTGAATGAACATGAAGCACAATGAATTATCAGGTTTAACTATTAATGTGTGTGGCATGCCAAGCGTGTACCACTCTATGATGACAGGAATGGATTAGCAGCAAGCTCCACTAGACAGCTAATTGGCAGAAAATGTTTAATATTCACAGGTCAAAATGCAAAAGTGAAAGTGGCTTGGTGAGAAAAACAATTAGGATAAACTCCTAGAAATGAACATCCACATACATAAAACATTCAGCACAATAACGATTAATTTTGATTAATAAGGGGAAACCAGCTGAGCATTCTACAAATAATGCTAATATAGAAGAAAGGCACACTCACCAAGGTGCAAAGGAATGAGTGGAGACCATAGCTGACTTGGACGACAATACACACAAAGCTATAATCTCTGTAACTGAGCAGAACAGAGTGTTCATGTAGTCTGACATGAACACAGGTGTGAAGCAAAAGAGGGAATAATTGATGTATGACATCAGTAATTATAATTCTGTATAATGCACCACAACATGACTTGACCTATGCACACACACACACACACACACACACACACACAGAATAAGAATGATAAGGTTTACAATTTGAGTTTATCCCTAATGATCAAGCCAAAGGCAATAGTCACTTGGAAAAAATTCTTGACATGCTATTAGTGACAAATTCTGACAGTGTAATTGATTTCTTAAAGATCTTTAAGAGCATTACCTTTATTAAATACACTGGTTTATGATGATCATTTAGTGTATCTAATATCTTGTTTTAAATCCCGATTGTTATGCTGATATACTAGCTTATGCTCTTGATCTGCTAGCTCATTTGTTTATCTGTCTTTGTTGAACATTGCTTTTGTACTTATCTTTTCTACCATCTCTGCATTTGAATCTGTAAATCCATCAAGGCCCTTTTTTGTCCTTATTGTTGTTACACCGTCTATATAGAGTGGCAATATTTGTTGTTGCATGTACATACAGTATATGGATGAAATAAAGCTGTTTATCATCCGTGTAAAAGGAAAATATATTTTCAAACAATAAAAGCTCATTTCTGCCTATCTGTTTTCCCTCTACTGGCAAATAAAACAATCATTATAAAAAGAAAAGATCATGGTGAAGTGTTTGCAATAACAAGAAGTATAATTTGTCTGACTGATTATGTTGCTGTAAATTAGCCAGAATTGTTTTTGAAGGAAAGTTGCATCAAGATTATACACTAGAGATAAAATGAAAAGCAGCTCCCACAGTAAAATTGTAGCGCTTTATATCTAAATCTATCTAAAGCTAGTCCCTTGACAGACTAACTCATCGACAAGGAGGGAAGTATACAGTGTTAAAAGACATCTGAAATAATAGCTAAATTTACATATGAGTCTAGATAATTACAGGACAACAGATTATTTCGAAATAGATTGAAATATTTTACGTTATTTTAAATCACGGTTGCCAGTTATTAAACATACAGTCAACGTCCAGGGGGTTACAGTGACGCAGTCAAGGACAGTCAGCCAATCTCAGCAAACAGGAAGTATTTAGCATTGTGTTGCCCTGAAGAAATTTGGTGTCCATGACCCAGAACTGGCTTCTATCTACACAATGCTGAAGTATCATCAGCTGTTGGAGTATGCCGTCCTTGTTTTTCACAGTTCTTTGACTATAGACCAAGCTAATAGACTGGAATGTGTACAGAAACTGGCTTGTAAAATCACAATTGGTCAGAGATTCTCAGGTTTTCCCAGAAGCTCTCTGCACTCTCAGATTTTGCACTCTATCAAAGAGGCACTCAGCTGTATGTTACACTATACTGCCCCTAGGAGTGAATGAGAATAAAAATGTGTAAAGGACTGGTGACTCATTCATGTTGTATCCCTGCATCGACCACAGTGTTCTACCAGTGTAATGGTCAGTAGTTAAGACTTTGGACCACTGATCAGCAGGCTGTGAGAACCAGCAACCATTGTTGGGCAGCTTGAATAAGGTCCTTAACCCAGATTAACTTCTCAGAGCTTCTCCCAAATGCTGTAAATGTGCTCCAGGGACTGGACCCACCATGATCAGGATAAAGCAGGTACTGTGGATGAATGAATGAATGAATGAATGAATACATTACATAACACTTACATTTATGGCATTTAGCAGATGTCCTTATCTAGACATCCTTATTACATTTATCTCCTTTATACAATGAGCAGTCCTTAAGCAGGTCCCTGCTCCAGGGCTCAGCAGTGGCAGCAGAGGTGAATATCAGTTAAAACGTAAGACGTGTTATATCACTTAATATCTTCCTTAATCCCGAATATGAAGTAGTGTAAATAACCACAGGATGGGTGGCATATCGTGGCATTTCTGTGCATGTGTGTAAACTTTCTGAAGCTTTAGTGTCCAGTACTGGTGTATAGAGACTCTCAGTAGTTCACTTCCATTCAGTCCAGAAGTAAAGCCTCTCCACAAAGTGACAGCAATCCAATGAACAATGTTTCAGTACACCATGGTGACCTCGGATATCATTTTTCTGTCTAATTACTACTGGATTCTTTTTTTTTTAATCTTGTTGTTTAAGTAAGCTTATGTTTGTATCTTTGTCCCGCCCAGTGACAAGCCATCTTTTTATTTCCTTTTTTTTTTTATTTGTGACAAAACTAAACTCGTAACATTCTACAATTTGTGTTGAGTGAGCAAAATTATACACAAATAAAAAAAATAAAAAACAAAAAGAAAATCTAATCATCACTTTGCACCACAAATTGCTCTCCAAGGCCTTCTGTTTTCCAGGTCTGGATATACATATGTTGGCCCAGTTTAATATCTAACAGACATTTATAGCTAATAAATTAAGAGATGAATGCAAACCATATGGCACTGAGGGGGGGTTATTTGCAAAAAAGTCCTGCATCAAAGCCTGTTCTGCAGATCATAGCATATTAGGTCGCTTTTTCCAGTCCAGCGAAATTAGGAAGGGAACCACAAACTTGCTGGTGATGGGAAACATATGAGTGTGGACAGGAGACCAGGAGCCTATTACATGGGTGAGGGTGTAGCTTTAAAGAGCATCAGTTAAAACAATTACAGGCTGCATATGTGTGTGTGTGTGTGTGTGTGTGTGTGTGTGTGTGTGTTTATATTTGTGGCTGTAGCTGTGTGTAAGTAAACTATATCTGCAAGACGCCATATCTGGTTGTACACGAGTGTCAGTAACGTCTGAGCACAGCACCTCTGTGTTTTCCTATACAACTGAAGATTTTACACAGTACATGTTCACATTTGAGCTTTTAAAATTAAGAGACTATCCTAAAACGTTTGCTTAATGCAACAAATGCAAGTCACACATTCATCATGTTACAACAACTATAACATCGATTTATTCACAACAAAGTCAGGGCAGAAAGCCAAGAGGAATTAGCAATGTTCATGTCGCAGTTTATAACTCTACTAATGGCTTAATGCATGACTACGCACTCTTTAGTAAATACACATGCACTTCATTTGACTGCACAAGGAAAAATCTACAATGATAAATGAGGTACTGATGCTCAAATGGGAGATTTGTGAACTTTTTGTAAAAGGTCTGGATAACATAATTGAAACAGATTTGCCTCATCAATAAAAATAGAAAAATGTATACAAAAATGAACAACAATGCAATAAAAGTCATAATGGCTAATAATAATTAATGAAAACAACAGGTAGCTGTGTGGCGTAGATATTAGAATCTAAACCCATTACACCTACTCCAAAAAAAGTCGAAAAGCCCAAAAGAACAAAGCCTGACTCCTGTTATTAAACTCTCTGCTTATCAATCTATAATTCATCTTAAAGTTTAATATTAAAAGCCTACTATGAATAATTCAGTGTAATTCAGTAACTATAGTAAAAACTAAAAGGATATTCTTGTTGAGTTGTTATGAGAATGAGGAATTTATTGTATGTCTGGGAATTTAATGGGTTAATACTGCTGAGGATTCCTAAGGAGAGCCACAGGGCAAGTCAACCTCGGGACCTGTAGAAAAACACATCCAGGAGAAGAATGATGTCAACGGAAAGAGAGAGAGAGAAAGAGACAGAGAGAGAGAGAGAGAGAGAGAGAGAGAGAGAGAGAGAGAGAGAGGCATCAAAGCTCATGGCTTCGGGCCATAATTAACTACTGTTTTGTTTGAAATGTGAATGAATGAATTTTGCAGAAACACTGCCATTATTTAGATGTTGCTTTAATTTCACACTTTTTAAAATGAAAGAGAGGAGTATATTCAATGTAAGTAGTAATACATTTCATTTGTGAGCTACCCATCTTATCTTCCCATTTAGGTTAGGTTTCTACATGTTGACCTCAGGAGCACACATGCACACTTATTAGTAACGCAGAGCTACACAACCCAGTCCTCAGTACCCTATCTACAGTATAAATATACACACTTGAACCAAATCAATACACAGACTCATAATCTGGATCAAATAAACTGAGCCAACTTATGTGGCTTCAGTCAAATCAGCAGCTAAATGACAAAATCTGTAAATACTGTTAATCTCAAACATTTTCATTCCATTTAGAAAAAAATAAGGAAAATAACTTACCATCTGTCAAAGATATATATATATCATATATAGTGTACCATATAGCCATATATATATATATATATATATATGTGTGTGTGTTTACCATCCATTCAGTCAACCACAGCATGAATAAACTCCGTCTGACTTTAGGATGCTGTCCACACATAAACTAAACCAAGCTGATGTAGAGAGACAAGGAGATGTCTCAAATCTTTCTCCTCTAGTGAACTGCAAAGTCTGCTCTCTCCTCATCCTGTCCTTATCCTAACTTCCAAAACACTTCTGCTTTTGCACCGCTCTCCTTCTCTTGCTCGCTTATTGATATTTTGTTTGTCCTGCTGACTTTATTGAAGTCAGATATTTGGAATTCTAAGGACATTCATTAGAAAAAAGATTGTGGCTGGACACCAGGTTGGACACTGTCTAATTTAGTGTGTATTGCATTATATTCATTTCTACACACAGAATGAGACACAATATCTGCTATTCATACTGACCTGATCGTAATGCAATCCCACAGAGAAAAAAGTTCTTTCATGTAATGCAACCTTGACACCCTCACAAGTAATTTGTATTTGTTGGCCATCGGTCATGTCCCTGAAACGAGTTTTAGTGTAATGCCTGTGATAACGGTCTGTGAAGCGAATAATATCCCCTCCCTTTTGTTGCCATTTCCAGATTTATCAAATCATTCCTTGACATTTTTCCTGACTTATTATATTTAAATAACCTCTGGCTGCATCATTTTCTTAAACTCTCTGCAGATGGGGTAATAATGTTTTCGATTTTCAGAAATATGGAGTGTGTAAAAAATTGCTTCAGCAATGTGAAGATATTAACTTAACTTTTAAAGCACTTTTAATTGGAACCAGGTAGCAATGCTTGGGTGGAGAGCAAAGCATGGTTTATAAATTGTCTATTTTGGTAATTCCATGTGGTGGGACTCATGAAGAGTGAAAATTTGTTTAGGGTTAATGACTACTATGGCTGAAGGCAGTAGCAGACAGGACAGATAGTGGTTCGCCAAACAAAATGCTATTTTTGGTCAGAAACCAAATTTGCTTGAATATTTACAACTAGTTTGCGAGGCAAAAGTTTGTTTTACGTGTAAAGTGAATGTGTAAAAAATAGAGGGGAGTGCCTTACGTTTAATACATTGCATAGCTTTATAAAAAAAGTAATAAAAAGAGAGTGACATAAGATTTTAATGTGGTGCGCAGTTTGAAGATCAGTAGATGCCAAGAGAAACAGTTCCACTCCAAGCATAGCTGTGGGTGTCAGTCATGTGCTTGAATGAAAATAAGCTCATATAAGCATTTCTAGAATCAAAGAAAACAAAGCAGCATCTGCAGCTCTGAATTAAACAAGTCCCATCACATGATGTGTGCTTAATATATGTGTACCGGGGCTTCATTACGGCCAAGGCAGGTTGTATTTGCAATGTGAAAGAAAAAGAAATAATAATATTAAAAAAATACACGGCAGCCTTGTTAGTCCTAAGGTTCTCATTAGACTGAATGATCAACAACACAATGCATGGAAAAATTCTGCATATATAAACCAAAACCGATTTGATCACTATCAAGATATAGGCTTTTGCAAATCAGAATTGTTTTTTTTAACTGTTATTGAGGATATTTTAAAGTCAAAACCACATCCAACTGAGAGAATGAATTATTAAACCAATGGTTGTTATTTGCAGATGCTACTCTATGATGTTTTTGTTTTTTGCTCTTGTGAATAAAAACTGCACAAATGTCAGTTAATTGCTGAAACACTTCGACACAACATGGAATCAGATGCAGGAAAGCCTATTAAAACAAGCAAAGAATGCTGTCAAAAATTTCAAATGCACTTTTGTTTGTAGCAATTAGGTAGACCTGTATTCCTGATCATTACAAATTACAAAGAACACACACACACACACACACACACACACACACACACACACACACACACACACACACACACACACACAAACACAAACACACAGAAACACAAACACCTTGCAGTGCTTCTGGGCACATTTGTAATATTAACTGATGTCCATGAGGTGTTTTGGGCCTTTGAATATCAGACACCCTTATCCAGGTGACCCAGTCAAGTCCTGACTACTGTCCAGGTAGCGCTACTTACCCACGGATCACTTCCTTTGGTCCGCAGAATATCTCACCTGTTTTCATTGCAAGGGTTTCTATGTAGTTCTCCTAATGGTTGCTATATTACAACCATCCTGCTGGCTTGCTCTTCCTTAAACGCTTTTGTGTACAAAACAAGCTCCATAAAGACATGCTTTGGCAAAGATGGTGGGGAAGAACTTGAGTGGCTGAAACAGAGCTCTGACCACAACCCCGTTGAGAACACCTTTGGAATGAATTGAAATAGAATAAACATCTGGTTAACATTGTCTTACTCACTAAATTAGTCTGTATTGTTAGAGGCCAAGCATTGAAGAAGCAATGCAACTCTGGAAATTGTTACTTTTTTCACATTTATTGTTGTTATTATTATTATTTACATCGTAACACCACCATGGTGGATTTATATGAAATTTGGCCAATAGTCCAAATTATCAAAACATGAGTATTTTTATGAATATAACTTGTGGAATATAACTTGTCATTTTTTCTGCTGAATCATTGGCTCAAATGACAATTCAAATGTATCCACTGGCTTTAGTTTCTGCCATATTGGATTCTCTGCATTTTTAATTAAAATAACAAACAAACTACTTTTGCAAACTAGTCCTTGTTTGTTAATCCCACCATCAAAAAAAATTAGTACATATCTTCAGGTGGTTCTGAACAAAAGCTATTCAAAGACTTTTGTCGGAGAAAACTATGTGGCTGCTGTCGTCCAATGAATTCCTTGGAGGAGAAGCAAAAGAGTGGGGCAATATGTCAGCAAAGCTTTGTTGGAGTAATGCCAAATTTGGTGTACTTTATTAATAGGAGAAATATTGGGTGCTCAGCAAGTTTCATGAGGTTTGACCACACGAGGGTGCTATACCAGAAAACCTTAACGATGTTTTACTAAATTTGTGCGTCGTCAGAGTAGAAGAGCCTAGATGGGAAAGCATGAAAGCAATTGTCAGCCTTGTGTCAGCCATTTTGTTTTTCAACCATCTTGGCATTATTGATTTTTCAATGGTTTTCTGTGGCTGACCATAGAAGCTCTAGGTGGATGTTGGTGGAATCCGGTTCCCTCATAGAGCACCACCAACAGGCAAAACCTCAGAGTACATTTTTGCTTATAACTTGAATCCAATCTAAAATATGCCACTTTAGTGTTCTATATGGAAAAACAAGCTTAAAAACATGTATTTAGTATCAGTGTATTTAGTTGTTTATTAATATTAATATTAATTAATTAATCAATTTTAATTTATTTAACATTGATGATGTGCCTTCTTCTTCTTTTTCTTCTTCTTCTTCTTCTTCTTCTTCTCATTATTATTATTATTATTATTATTATTATTATTATTATTATTATTAGTAGTAGTAGTAGTAGTAGTAGTAGTAGTATTAATATTATTTTCTCTCAGACATAATTATGTTGCAGATCATGTCTTTAAAACATTTATAAATAATTTCACCCTTCCCATTGGGAAAAACTAATTCTGAGTACAAGCTATATAATATAATAACTTTTGCTGGATCGCCTGTGCAGCAATAACAGCTTAAAAATAGTTGAGAAATATCGTCTTTTTATTATCAGAGGCCGTATGGGTCAAAGAGCACTGAAGAGGAGGAACTATTGCATTATTTGCTATTATGAGAAACAATAATAAATTGGATGTAACAGCAAAATAGCTTTCCACAAATGATCAAGTGACAAACCTAATATATATGTCAGCAAGCATTTAAAATGCACTTGAAGATCCAGCTCTAAAATGAGCATAAACAGTCCCCAGACATTTTAAGGAACGATGCTGATTATACATAATAATGTTTCTTTGCTGTAATCTGTCCCTTATGCAGAATGAACAGATGATAAAAAGCACAAACACACACACACACACATGCACACACACACACACACACACACACACACACACACACACACACACACACACACACACACATTATTATTACAGCATTACCAGGCATCACTGACAGATTTCACATGGTATTATATAAACTGAGATGAAATGCAACAGTCAAGTAAAACCAATTTACCAACCATGTTGATATAAATATCCAGCAAAAGGATTTATTGGACATTAAGTAGGAAAAAACTAGCATGCAGTGCCTCTACTGTTTTGGTGCTGTTACCACAATCCTGTAAACAATTTCTAAAATGTAAAACTAGTGGATTGTTTGCAAGTAAGTATTTACAGTTATAGTACAGGCGACAGGATGTCTGAACCTTGACCTGAATACAGTGGTAAGTGTAGAAAAATGAACGAATGAGTAAAAAGTGAAAGTCTTTTTTGAAATCATCACTGCAAAGTTGAGTAATTAATACTTGGCAACTGTGTCAACTTTGAACAAAAGCTGACACAAGTCCCTAAATGTGAACTCTGTACACCCTGAGGCCTAGTTCTTCACTAACAGTGGTATATTTTTACCACACTAGCAATGCGTGTTTCTCAAGCATTTGACATCTACAAGGAAATGTAGAAAAATATATAGAAAGCAGCACGTTGGATGATCTCACATCATTTTTTTGGCATGTTTCAACAAGATGAACAAAATAAAGGTCCTTTTCTGCAGTTGCTTTTGTAGTTTGGATGGAAAGGTTGTGAAAATAGATAAGAAATGATGTGGCTTCAAATTTCCTCATGGACTAGATCTTTGAGCTGGTTAACCCTTTAAGGTTGAAGATATTAGAAGATACTTTTCATGCATTTTGAAAAGTTATTATCATTTCAAACATAAATTAACAACCGTCAAAAAATGTTAGAGTTTAATCACTTATTCAGAGTGAAATTATACATTGTATTCAAATGATGTTTGGATATCAAATGGAATATTTGATGTAGGATTCAGTGTTGTGTGATGTTGAGGAACTGAAAATCAATAATGGAAACAAAACCTAAAAAAATGACGATTTAAAATGAAATGAAAAGAAACAGGCAGGAACCACAGTATCCCCCAAACCCCAAAGCTACCTCTACACTGTCTCTGACTTGTAGTGAAAACAGGCTTAATTAGTCTATGCAGTGGATGCAAACTAGGAAACAGGTTCATGTGTCACTGCTGCATTCTTCACTTCAAAAGTGCTTTTAATAAGGCCATTATAAATACATCAGAAAAGAATCTACTGTGATATTCAGCAAACAGGTCGATACAGGATGCACACCATTCAGTGTTCTCTTTTTTAGGCATCATAGCTGCTCGTCTGAGGTGGAGGCATATAATGATGGGCTAGTGTGCTGGGCTCTGGGTCCCTGCTGTGTTCAAAGATGCCAGTCATCACCAAAGTACTTTATAATGGAAATAAAGGTAATATTTTCAAGCCTTTGAGGTGGAACCCAGTAATTCTTCTCTTGTTTGGTAGAAAGAAAAGAACAAATAAGATATGTGGATGAAGTGAGCAAACAAGATGAGGATGAGAAGCTGGAGGAGATGCTGTGGTATTCTGAGAGGTTGCTGCGACTGTATTTGTAATTATTTGTTGGATGTTTGGATATAATTTGTAACCATTTTTAAAATAGATATAGCTTATGGCATGTGTTTAAACCCAAAGGCAACATTGAACCAATGTTAGGGACACAAGCAAAGCCTGTAAAGCTCGGTTGTTTAGCTAGTTGATTAAAACGAGTATGGCCTCACGTCTTTCCAAACTGTTTCATTTCCATTCAATATTTATGGGAGTGAGATGATCTCAGAGGAGCAGGAATCCTTAAAAGCATACATAGGACTTTCCTTCTGACCATGGGTTGCTATACGTACTGAAAGATTCAGCAATCTATGAATTTATTCGGATTTCGTAGTACATCATTTTCAGGAAAGCTGAAATGATTATAATGACTTAATGACTTCATCATGTATTATGATACTGATGCTGACACAAACTGTTATTTACAGATTCATTGATAGAACCTGCTACAACAGTTACATGTTAATGATTATCTATTAATAATCACTTTATGGCTATAAATATCCCATTTATTTTTGTTCGAAATGACATGTGACAGGGGGCACGGTGGCTTAGTGGTTAGCACGTTCGCCTCACACCTCCAGGGTTGGGGGTTCGATTCCCGCCTCCACCTTGTGTGTGTGGAGTTTGCATGTTCTCCCCGTGCCTCGGGGGTTTCCTCCGGGTACTCCGGTTTCCTCCCCCGGTCCAAAGACATGCATGGTAGGTTGATTGGCATCTCTGGAAAATTGTCCCTAGTGTGTGATTGCGTGAGTGAATGAGTGTGTGTGTGTGTGCCCTGCGATGGGTTGGCACTCCGTCCAGGGTGTATCCTGCCTTGATGCCCAATGACGCCTGAGATAGGCACAGGCTCCCCGTGACCCGAGGTAGTTCGGATAAGCGGTAGAAGATGAATGAATGAATGACATGTGACAAAAGCCACAGCCTCGAAGATCTCAGTTTTGGAATTTGATGCAGGGAAAATAAACGCATACTGCTCTGTCCAATCATCTTGTTTTTGTTCATGACTTTTCAGACCAGAGCTTCCTAATTAGACCAGAGAAGGTGAAACAATTAGCAATTGCTCTGGACTTCCTGAAATCAGTAAGCCATTTTCAGTTACCGTTTGGAGTTTGACTTGGGAGCAGTAGAAGTTAAGCAAGCTAATGAAGTGTTAGATTACAAGTGCCTTCACACGCCTTGTACTTCTGTGTCTCTTGCATATCTTAGAGGCATATCTTGATATGTAATAAAGCTTGTTTGGAGTGGCTTATTGTGGATCTCAACAATCGAAAAACTGGCACCCTTAGGGGGACATATGGGTTTATTGACTTGCTGCAATGTTTTCAGCTTGTCTCTCAGTTAATTGAGTAAGTGCAGAGGGCAGGAAAGTGGATCTGTGAGAAGTTCAATTAAAGTAAATATGCATTTACTGTATGTGTGTGCAGACCAGACAGGGCTCTTACATATCATTACCGGTGCCCTATTCTCCAGTGGAATCCAAAGCTGAGAGAACTGAAGTGTAGCTATGAACCAAGGAGATTTATGGCTACGCCACTAAAAATGTGGTATTTGGTAGAACATTTTTTTGTCAGCTCTCGTACAGTATCAATGCTCATGTTTCAGTTCTAAATCTTTTGGAATTTTCAGTAATGCTGAACACAAAAACCCCAACCTTTTAAGTTCAGCTACACATTAAAAAAATTCATTTAAAGTTTGACACGAAGGAAAAATATGTAAAAAGGAAGAATGTATCGATATATACGTAGGAAAAATACTACATTATTCTCCTCCATCTTTTCTCTGCTGAATAAAGTAAACAGTGAAAAGCCCATCATTCGAGGCAGGTTAGATTAGCCAAGCTGTTTATCAAAATAAGCCCAGTCCAGGGTGGCCACAGCATTGATTCTGCTGCCAAGTGTAATCTGCTTCACCATCATAAATCTGAGCTTGACATCTGCACAGGCCTTTGCTTTATCCAAACACAGCCAAGTAAGGGTGTTTGTCACCTGATTGGCTGATAGTCACCATGACAACACACACCACAATTAGACAAGTGTAATCCCACCTTTAAACACTTGTGTGGTTAATTAACTCAGCCCAAGAGAGAAGCTGGAAAAACATGCAAGAAGAGAACTCAGAGCCATGGTTACATTTTTTATGTTGTTGTTGTTTTTTTTCTTTTCTTGTCAGTGTAAGATGAAACTGTGCCTCACAGCTGTGCAAGTAATCCTTAATGGAGCTAAAGCTGGACCAAATGTGAGCACAGAATGATGAAAATAGTGAAAAGTGTACAGAAAAACAAGAAAAGACCAGACTACAGTTTTCCTCAACTCCTAGCCAACAAGAGGGAAAAAAAGCTATTTGTCTGTGCAATACGAGTCTCGATGGATTTTTGAGCTCTTATTTGTAGCTACTAATTAAACCACTGTCCCACTGTGTCTAAGAGAAAGCATGAGCGAGATTATATTCTCATACACACAGCACTTTTACTCACTTTCTATCAAAAACAGTTTCTTTTTTCAGCACAAAAAAGGATGGCCCTATTCCCCAAAAGCCCACCACAGACATCAGTTCCTCTCCTCTCTGTCATGTTAACAGAAAAACTTCATTTAGAATGTATTGTTAAATTTTTATTAATGGCAATTTATGTCACTCTGGAAGGCTTCTCTCGTAGAAAACATCCAGCCTTCATGCAAACTATCACTCAAGTTGTCAGAAAAAATTTGTACTCATGTAATATGAATAGTTTGTGTGTGTTTGTGTGTGTGTGTGTGTGTGTGTGTGTGTGTGTGTCTGTGTGTGTGTGTGTGTGTGTGTGTGTTGGCTGTAAAAGACTGTGAGATGATGTTTGGAGACTCAATCACAAAACAGGTCATGCTGTTTGCCTCATCACAAACAGATATCTTGTTTAGAGTGCTCAAAGAGTCTTCTACTGTCTGAATCCACTACATGTTATTTGAATTTTGGTAGTTAACTCAGTAAAATAGAAGTGTTAACTCAGTTAACTCTCTCTCTCTCTCTCTCTCTCTCTCTCTCTCTCTCTCTCTCTCTCACTCGCTATATGCACTCCCAGGATGCACTATAGGAGTTTTGTGTTATTGCTGTTTATAGTCATGAAAAGACACCAATCATCAATAACACTAAATCACTGACAGGACAGGTGAAGTAAATGACAATAATTGATTATCCTGTTGCAGCGAAGGGGTTCGATGTATTAAGCAGCAAGTGAACAGTCAGTTCTCAAGGATGATTTGTTGGAAGCAGGAAAAATGGGCAAGTGTAAGAATCTGAATAACAAATTGTGCTGGCTTAGCTATATGACTGGGTCAGAGCATCTGTAAAACAGCAGGCTTTGTGAAGTGGTTCCAGTTTGCATTGGTTAGTTCCCACCAATACTGGTCCAAGGAAGGACAGTCAGTGAACCGGTGAATGTACCAGGATGCACTATAGGAAGAAGACATGCTGGCAGTGTGATGCTTTAGGAAATGTTCTAGTGGGAAATCTTGGGTCTATACATTCATGTGGATGAAAATTTAACAATTTCCACCTAAACCTGAACATTGTTGCAGATGTATAGCACCCCATTAGTAATCCCTAATGCTAGTGCTCTCTTTCAGCATGGTAAAGCCCTGCCACACTTCAAAATATGTTCAGAAATGGCTTGAGGAACATGATAGACATAATGAGTCAGGGCTGTCAAGTGTCACGCATTGAGAGTGACAGTCACGCATTTTGGTCTTTTCTCACGCTCTCCCGCACACATTGTATTTGTTACCCAAAAAAACTTTTTGACTGTTTATCATATATTTAATATGCCGCAGCGCCCAAAATGTATCTGTCCGCATCGCTGTCTCTATGGAACCGGGCAGGAATCAAGCATGTTTCAGTTCTTAGTCGAGCCTGACACTTATCAGCCAATCAAAAAAATGCTTTTGCGGGGGGTTGGAGATGTCACGCTTGCCTGTCTTCAAAACTTGAGAGCCCTGATGAGTTCAAGGTCTTTACTTAGCCTTTGAATATTCCTAAGATCTTAGTCCAATCCAGCATTTTTGGGATGTGCTGGACAAACAATTCTGATCAATGGAGGCCCTAATTTACAACTTACAGGGCTTAAAGAATCTGCTGCTAATGTTTTAGTGCTAGATAGCACAGCACACCTTTAGAGCTATTGTGGAGTCCATGCCTGGACACATCTGGGCTGCTTTGGAGGCAAAATTAGAACTAAACTATATTAGGCAGGTGGTTTACATGCTATGAACGATCGCTGTATGTATACAAATATATTGTCTGTGATGCTCACACACAAAAAAAATGCATTTACTGCTTTTTTTGTTAAACATATGGTGTGAATGCTAGCCATACAACTATGTTTATTATAATAGTTTTAGGTTTTCTGTTAAAGTACAATATAATGTAAAGAGGGCTCATGAAGGTATTTCTTCAGTTTCTTAGAAAGAGCTTCACTACATTTACTACAAAATCAAAATAAATCATATTCCTGCTTAAAGTCTATAAATGCTTAGTTAGCAGCAGCAATTTTTGAGATTGT
Source organism: Tachysurus vachellii (assembly GCF_030014155.1). NCBI lineage: Eukaryota > Metazoa > Chordata > Actinopteri > Siluriformes > Bagridae > Tachysurus > Tachysurus vachellii. The sequence continues at coordinate 21,863,549 of NC_083463.1, read as the reverse complement.
GGAGACAGATAAGCAGGACCCCTATTCTAATGTATCAGCCAAATTCGGTGTTAAATGTTTCTAAGGAAACAGCATGATAATAATCTGCATATTATGTGAGTCAAAAAAAATAATCCTTAGAGATGTGTTTCCCAACTCAACCACCAAAACGTACAGCTAAGCCATTAGCTAGCTGAGTGAGCTGAATTAGCTAGCCACTTCTTTTGATGCGTTACACTATGAAAGTTTTTTTTATCAAACAAAAGATGACACTCTGATGTTCAGTACAAGTGCTTGTTGTGTTGAAGATTGCTGATACAGCCTACAGTTAACACTCACGCTTACAAACCTAGAACACTACTGATTTAGCATTTGGCATTATTTTTTGATATATAATGTGGGTAATTGCGGTGGGGTTCCCTTGAAAATAGCTCACTTGATTAGTAAACATAATTATTTTAAAATGCATGCCTTAGGTTTAGAAGATTCTCAAATTAGCTGAGCACTTTGAGTACTTTTTATAGTCCTATAAAAAAGTACTCAAGTAGTTAACCAGGTGACTCATTTTCTTGATTACTACTCATGTAAATGATTGCAGTGTTTCTGGATGCAAATGAATGCTGTTTGAATGAAGGATGTGCTTCAACATGGGGGATTTTGTGAAATTCCTCAAAACATTACGAAACAAAAAAAAGGTAGACTGTGTTCTCCACCTCCATCAAAAATCTAACTGAGAGAATATCAAGGATAGAGTTTTCCACCAGAATAGACTTTATTAAGACAAAGCACTATTCTGAAATTACGTAGAAACAAGAATTTTGTAATGTAATCATTTTTTTAAAATGCTTTTGTAATGGACAGTTATATGACTTTAATGCACAACAGATTGGAAAATTCTTTCCTTGTAAGAAGTGCAAAATTATTGTTTAATATTTGCTATTACTCTTTATTCCCAGAATAAGATTATGCATGTATGTTGGAAAAGGTTTGCAACTGGGTTCATAGCAAGTATACGTAACGTTGTATAAATTCTTGTATGAATGTAGTTTTGTGCCAGAATGTTGTCTTTTGTATCATCTTTTGTATTACTGTCCTAATAACTTGCTATGATATATTTCTTTTCATTGAGTCTCAGCTGATCGTTTCTTAGCTGATCACCTCAGTGATAGAAAGGTAATATTATTGATCATGCAATCACTAAGTCCCATAAACACTAATAAACTGGATGTCTGCAACAATTTCCACACTCTATTATTTTTCACCTTGTCTTTCTGCAGAACAAAAACCAGGGAAAAAATAAATAAATTACTTGCAGTGTCAGTGTTGCCAGTGTCAATGTGAATACCAAGTAAACAAAAGAAAGATGTATAATAGAATCAGGACAAGAAGCAGGATAATAAGGTTTGGATCATTTTTATGTGACACCAACTAAATGCTGCTGGGCTGAGCAACATAAATAGAACACGATGGTGTACAAAGCAGCTCTCCCTTTGAGGAGGTCATTAATCATGGAAATATGGCCAGGGCTTTGCTCTCCGGCTGGCTGAGTGGCATATCGCTGTTCCTCTGTGTTTTTCCTGCTTTCTTTAATCGCTGGCGCTCTCCCTGCTGCGCCATTGGTTGCAGGGCTGACGGATGGTGGGCAGGGGGCGGGACTCCTGCAGGGTCTGAGCATTTTCCCTGCTTACTCCCTCACTCTGTATCACCCCCCACATACAGACCACAAGACAGAAGCAACACACACTGGCAAAGGTGAAGGAGAGGAAGTGAATATCATTCTCATCCACTCTTTTTCTTCCTCCTCAAGCCTTATCTCATCACACACTATTGTTTTTCTTTATAAGGCATTTTGATGTGCTTTTTTCCAGCACGCACACCACACACACACACACACACACACACACTCACACACTCACACATACACATTCAAAGGTCTCTGAAATCCTTACACAGCTAGAGCAAAATTCATATACATTACATACAGGAACAAAGTGTGTGAATGAGACAGACAGAATTGCCAAAGTACACAAATGATTTGATTACATCTTACTCTAACCCATCACCTATGTGATTTATTTACCAGCATGTCCTACTTCCCACTTCAGTGCTTGGAGATCATTTCACCAGTGAGTGAAGTCCATCTCCGGAGGCACACCACCCTCTCTTTCCCCTCAGGCCAAAAAACATCATTAACATTATTATTGTTTGACTCTTTTTTCCTCCCCCTCTTCCTTTTCCCAGTTAATTCAAAGGACTTGCATTTACAATGCCCATTCTATTGACTGTATAATTTTCATAAAGCTTGCATATGCAAGTATGCAGTGGTTTCAAACACCAGAAAACACATAGCCTACGTGCAATTATGTAAATCATTGTGGTTATTCATGCAGTTATCAGTAGCACATATTCACTAACGGATTTGGACCATTAATGCCTTGGATTTTGAGAGTTAATGCCTCAACCGATGATCTGCTGAGAAGGGCAATGCTTTCTCTCTCTCTCTCTCTCTCTCTCTCTCTCTCTCTCTCTCTCTATCTATCTATCTATCTGTCTATCTATCTGTCTATCTATCTTTTTCCTAGGTGGATCACAAAGGCAATGTCTCTGAGTGACAGACCTGAATTGACACAACTGACATGCAATAACCTGTACAAAAAACAGCCTAAAAACAACAGTATTGTCTAAACTCCCACATCTAAACTCACAGCAGAACCTTTGTTAATCTAATTTAAATGATGACAGCTGTGTGGAAGATAACAGCATTAGGTTGTTTTAGGTAATGCTGTTTGCAGAGCGCATTTCCTTCTTTTCTATTTCATGCTCCCTTTACACCACAACTATCCCTTAAAAACTCCTTAGAACTCAGCATGGGTCATGTTTGATTAAAGTGCGTAAGAAATTGGCTTTAAAAGCTAGTAAGAGACATGCTGTAAACTCCCCACAGAACAATAATCTTCCATAATTCAGAACATTGCACAGGTCTTGCTGCTGTAGCGTCTGCTTGCATGATCATCAATGATATAAAGATGGCTGAGCACAAGCTCTAAGCTTCTGTGCATACAGCACCCCAAAAGGGCAATAAAACACACAAATGAGTGCAGGACTACATCCTATATATGAGCTGTTCTTATCACTGAATTGAAATTTAAGTCAACATGGGATAAATGAAAACATTCCTCAGGCTGGGTTCAGAGAAAATGCTTGATCAGAGTTTATGTCTAGCGGTCAAGTGGGTTTTATTGACAGTCTTCTATAAAACCCATGAAATGTATATGGGTTATATGTATGGTGCAATACGCAGTGCAGAATGATACAGCGTGACAGCGTGACAGTGTGACAAGTACAAAATATGCAATAAATAGGAACTAATAGATAGATAGATAGATAGATAGATAGATAGATAGATAGATAGATAGATAGATAGATAGATAGATAGATGACTATCAATGCTAAACTGCCTAGGCATGTGAACGAGTGTGCATATGTGTGTTCCCGGATTGGCTCTAGATCAGATCCACAATAAACAAGTTCAGGATCTTACAAAATAAATACAATTCAAACTATAAATCAAATAAATGCTAATATGAACTAGTTAGTGATATTTTATTTGCACAGTGACAGTTAGAGCCTAGATTTGAATGTGTACATATCTGTGTATACACACCTGCACATAGCTCACCATCTGCACTATTACTACAGCTCCAGGCAGATGAGAGCTTGACGAATCATTCTGCATTGACTGGAAAAAAAATTTTATGTACTCTAATCTTAAATTGTGTGTGATTATGCATAGGTAAGCAGGCTGGTTCTTAATGTGTCTAGTTAATGGAGTGTTAGAAAGGGTTGTGGTCCCTAGCCACACAATTTACTCCTGAAAGAGACAGATATCACTTGCCACTGACAACATTTGACTTTATGCATCATAGACTGATGACATTTCTGTTGGTATAAGCTTAAAATGTAAAAATTAGTAATAGATAACACAATACAGGCAATATACAGTAGGTTTGTGCTTAGTAATAAACAGCTTATATTGTGTTCATATCCAAAAACCAGAGCAGACACACAGAATAAATTTCCCCTTGTTTCTCTTCAAATCTCTTCATCTTTCCAAGTCATATTAATATATCAAGTATGAAATGATGGTCCTGGAAGAAACAGAGTAGCCTGATATTGCGAATCAGCACTTGATGTTAGTAATAGCGTAATATTGCTTATGCACTCGTGGATATCTTAATTATCTGGCCAATGGCCTCATTCAGCCATCTTAATGATGGCCAATACAGGCTCAGTCTCGCATAAGGAATACATTGTATTACTCAATCTCACTCTCTCGCTCTTTCTCACTCTGCCCTAACACCCATCCACACATAAACACTCCTCTCCGCTCGTTTAAGGGCTATTCTGTCATATAGATCATTTCATTGCCAAGGTAATGGCCAACAGGAGCCTGTGTTTCATTATAACAATTGCTTGAATTTCATATCCTGCTCTCTCTCTCTTTCTCTGCCTCATCTCTTTATCTTACTTTGTGAAATCAGCAGCCATGCGCTGCGTGCCTCACACACACTGAGTTTATGATACGGGATTGTGCAGAGAACGGCGCTTGAGCCAAACTGTTTTTCGCTCAGTTTGAGCTTTTTTTCCCTTGAGTACGAGTGTACAGGAGAGCAAATGGAAGCATGAACATGCTGAAGAAAGGACAGAAGAAAAATTATGGCAGTTATAGACTGTGTGAGAGTATTATTGTCTTGTTCATATCCTTAAGAATCAGTCTAGAAAGGTCATATAGAATGTTCTGTGTCATCCCATTTGACTAATGGTACTCCAGACACTATTATACATATGTGCATGTAATATGCATCTGATAGAGAGGGTGTGATGCGTTTTCTGTCATATGACTGTTTTCTGTTAATTACTATTTCTGTTAATTAGAATGTGCCACTTCCTCTGGCACACAAGGTAAATGATTGTTCACTACCTTCCAACTGTACCTGAGAACTATTGATCTACAGCATGTTGTCATTCAAGTGATAATTAGGCCCAGGTCAGTGGTCATGCTCCAGACCCTTTGAACATCTGGATGAGACTTCCTCAAGGACAATGCAAACAGCGGGACTCTGAACCACTCTGAGCCTGACCTGCCTTTCTGCACTCCATACAAATGATCTAATTAATTCCAACAGTACATCATGAGCTACCTGGTGCTACATGAGCTACGGTGGTTACAGAAAATTCAACACCTCCGTTGTTTTTTGTGATGTAAAAATTCAATTATGTCCAAACTTATGATAAAGCAACAAACAAATTTCAAGTGAAAATAAACATAAATGTTTCAAGGTGTGCCCTGCGATGGGTTGGCACTCCGTCCAGGGTGTATCCTGCCTTGATGCCCGATGATGCCTGACATAGGCACAGGCTCCCCGTGACCTGAGGTAGTTCGGATAAGCGGTAGAAAATGAGTGAGTGAGTGAGTTTCAAGGTGATTGTGCTCAGAATTAAACGGTCAAAGAATCATCAAAGAAGTGATTCTGATTGATGCTAAATAAAGATCTGCTTTTGCCAAATAAAGAGAATCATGGCGAATCATTTCCAAATATGAATCTGTTTTAGCACAAAACATGCTGGCAGCTTTTAGACAGCTTAAAATGGATAAAAATAAAAAATCTTCCATCACAAAAACAAAGAGCTCTAAGTTAAAATTTAAGGTACATTATTGTCTATAGAAGAAGAAGATGATCTAAATCCTATCAAAAATCTGTGTACAGGGAGAAGACTTTACAATCTGATGGGTTTGGTGCATTTGTGCAAAGAATAGTTTAATAAAATGAATGCTAAATGTTCCATCTTGGTAGACTCTTGCTCATAAAACCTGAGTGCTGTATTAGTCAAGGATTTTGCACAATTGTGCAGCCGAATTATTTTTTTGTCGCATAAAACATTTCTGTTTATTTTCCTATTTAGTAATTGTGCTGGTTGCTACATCACATGACATGTGAGGTGTTGACGTCTTCTATCCTCTGCTCATATGGAAAAGGCTAAATGTTCATGGATCAGCAGCACACATTAAACTCTAATAGGCTTAGCACACGAAGAAGGCATTTTCTCTCACCCACTCATGTGTCTAAGACTGAGTACAGATGTGATGGCTGTATGAAAGGATTTTATTAAAAGTTAGAGCAGTGTAAAACATTATGCTCATCCCAATGAGTAAATCGTTGCAGCATTTTTTCATGCATGTTCGTGATCAGTGAGTTTAAAGCCTCATAACAGATAAGCGGTGGAACTTACACAGACATTGATTATTCATTTCCTGCTCTAAAGATAAAAGTTTGAAATGGTATTCAAATAATTTGATATTGGAATCATTTTGGAGTGTAAAATAAAACCAAGGACATTTCTGCTGCAGTATAAAAAAAAACCATGCTGTAAGAATGATAAAAGGAGGTAAAGTCACCACATACGTAACTGCATGCCTGATGTCTTCACTGTTGTTTTTCTGTTTATGTGGGGTTTATTTATTTACCTAGTAGTAATTAGTAATTACAAGCACAAAATTACAAATGTATTGTACCACAAATGAGTGTTACACATGATAAATGGAAATATCAGCATGCTTTCATTTGATAAAATGTCAAAACTCAAGATTAATTCATTCTTTCTTTAGTAGAAAATACACTTCAATGTAGAAACTGTGTTGAAATGTCTGCCCGGTGTTTATGTTTTTGTCCCATGAATTATTCTGTTTGCACATAGAAAATGTGTTTATTTGAGACGTTTATTGCAGAATTAAAGTCTATTAAAGAATTAAATAAATAAAGCTCACCTTCTAAATAATGACAGCTTTTTAGCAAGAAAAAGGTCTCTGAAGCATGGACTAACAATGCTTACTGTATAGATTTGTGAGTGTGAATGGACACACAACTACAGCAGATACACCTCTTTCCTACAGTAAAGGAACAAAGTTTTACATGTAAGTATTAAAATATGTTAAGCAAGAGGAAGATAAAGGCATCTGTTTGTAGGAGTCATACAGTATGTAGCATAGAGATTATTACTTAGATATGCAATCAGACAACAGGCCGGTTCAGTGTCTCACACACACACACACACACACACACACACACACACACACACACACACACACACACACATCGTTTACATGTTTCAAATGTACATGAACAAACTAAACTGTTTTTTAATCCTCGCATGCAAATGTACAACATAAATGGAAATGAGAGCCCATGGACAGAGCAGAAGCACAAGCAGTGCAAATGTTGCCCTCTTGTGGTTCCTTTGCTGACAGATGATTCACAATTTCTGTCCATATTCACGTCTGTTTCTTTTTTTTTTTGTGATCTAACACACCTAATTAAGCCCATTAGTTAATTAACATGCCCTTCATGAGTCGGTTGTGTTCCAGCAGTGAAAACTTAAAGCTGTACATGAGGTCTACCGGACTGTGCTCACTGTGAGGAGCAATTCTGTGGCGTAAGCAATTTCTTCTGTTTCCTATTTAAAAAAAAAAAGACAATAATAAAAGCCCAGAGGAATCTTCTGAGTGTAAAATCTAGGTTAGATGATTTGTGACATGGTAAACTGATTTAATGAGTTTGAAAGAATTATGTCTTGTTCTGTTTGAAAGCATGATGTCTTTCCCTGTCACATACATATTGCACAAACTTCTCTTCCTGTGCAGTCTGGTATCAGATTTTTATAGGTCAGTTCATAGTAATGTAAGAAGCATTGCAAGAAATGTCTTTTTTTTTTTTTTTTTTTGCTCAATTTATTCTATTATTAAAGAAGAGGATGGAATGAAAAATCAAGAAGTGTGTATGTATTAAAAATTAAATAACTAAAGCTCCTCCTGTTTCTGTTCCTTTATTGCACAATCATAAAGATACAGTAATAATTTGGAGCAATAAATTTATCTACCATGGGTTTTGTACAGAACCCTGGTGTTACATTTTCATTCAGTAGCACGGTTCTTTTTTTTTTTTTTTTTTTTTGGTTTTTATTTTTAATTTTCTGTGTCCTCCAGAAACTTTTTCCACAGGCATTAATTGTCTTGTGGGAGCAAACTACAGGCTCCTTAATTGATCTGACCTTTTAGAGGCGCTATTTAAAATCTCCAATCCTCCACTCATTGTTCCATCTGCCATTTTAAAACGACATCTGTTTAACTGTATTTTGCCTGGTGATCTCAGTTCAGTTATTAAAAAAAAATAATGTATGCCCCAACAGATGTTCGGTTTTTATAGATGGTGAAGCTATTCAAATATTGACTCTGAGAAATAGATACTCTGTCCCAAATGCCAGAATTCCATCTTATTTCAGATTAGACCTGTGTGCCACAATAGAGTCAGTGAATCTAGGGTGTGGCTCATTACAAAAGGGGATGGCAATAACCTTCTCTTGGCGAGGGCTACGCACAGTGAGAACTCTTTAGGGTCCACTTAATTCATTGTTAGAAAAAGTAAGGACTTTAGTGCCATTTTCCAAAGCAGAAGCTAGACTTAATCTGACACAGAGAATGAGAAACGAATAATGTATTTGATAGGCAGAACAAAGGCAGTGAAAACTTTCTTACACAAGTTTCAGTTAGTAGCAACAGTTCACAAAGCATGATCTTGGACTAATGTCTGCATTTACCTAATTTACAAATAAGTAAATTTTTTCGATGATCATATTTAAACATGGGGGGCACGGTGGCTTAGTGGTTAGCATGTTGGCCTCACACCTCCAGGGTTGGGGGTTCGATTCCCGCCTCCGCCTTGTGTGTGTGGAGTTTGCATGTTCTCCCCGTGCCTCGGGGGTTTCCTCCGGGTACTCCGGTTTCCTCCCCTGGTCCAAAGACATGCATGGTAGGTTGATTGGCATCTCTGGAAAATTGTCCGTAGTGTGTGATTGCGTGAGTGAATGAGAGTGTGTGTGTGTGCCCTGCGATGGGTTGGCACTCCGTCCAGTGTGTATCCTGCCTTGATGCCCAATGTCGCCTGAGATAGGCACAGGCTCCCCGTGACCCGAGGTAGTTCGGATAAGCGGTAGAAAATGAGTGAGTGAGTGAGTGATATTTAAACATGGAAATATTGTTGGAATTATATTGTATAGTGCTTTAGTTAGCTAAATGAGTTAAATAAAGTTGCTGTACAATTTAATCAGAAATCATGGACAATACAGCATAAAATAAATATCCTAGATTTTGGTTTCAGGAACCATTTATAGGAACCATTCTATAAATAGCTACCTCCAATAGCTGTTATTTATTTATTTATTTTTTACTCTTTTTACCAGAGGCCTAAAAATGAAATTTGCATCTGTTTTGTTGTCCCTCATGTTCAGCACTAAATGTCTTTGTCATGTCACACTGCACACTAGTGATTAATGACTCGTATGAAAAATAGATACTCAAGGCTGTAAGAATTTGTAAGTATTATATTATTAAATATTTCCGTTTTCATCTAGCCTATAAGGGGACTTATATTCATAGAAAAGTTCTGAAAAACACAAAAAAACAGATATGCTTCACACAAATGTTTAGACCTTCAAAGTAAATGTTGATATCAAACCCATTCTTCTGCTCTGAGAGATGCCCCGAGTGCTTGTTCATAAACATCTAAAATTTGAAGGTATTTTCTTCATCCACTAAAATTCCATGTCAAGTTATCTCAACAGATTTAAAAACATGTCCCTCTGAAATCCGACAGTGTCCTGACTCAGTTTATATCAGACTTGTGGAGATAAAATTATTCATTTGTTTATACTGATTGAAAATGTCTGATAAACAAAAGAGTGCTGTAGCTAATCACAGTCATGACAATATTCAGTATAAAGCACTCTTGCTCTTATGCAACAGTTCTATAAACAGAAATGAATATACATTAAGTACCATTACAGACACAATACAGCCAGATGATCTGTTTATTTTTGTTAGTAGAAAGTAATTAAAAAAAAAAAACAAAACAAAAGAAAACTTAGATTATAGATTTATGGCTACCTGAGTTAGATATCTAGCTGGCTAGATAACGCATAATGATTTGTACAATCCAATTAAATTTGATTTATTTTTAGAAATTATCCTCCCATTTTCATTTTCATCTACATCTGATGAGCTTTCATATATACACCTAATATATTCCTGAAAAACTATTGTTTGAAAAGTGGATTGATGCACACTGTGAAGCATCCCAGTACAGGTTATTGGCAGTCTTGGAACGCTGCTCGTCCATATAATTGGACTGTAATTAACTTAGTATAAAGGTAGCATGAGAATGTGTGCTTTTAAGTCACTTCATGAATATAATGAATTATATATAGTGTTAATTAATGCTGCTATTTTCATCAGTGAACACATGCATTATTAAATCAAGTCTATTTTTTTATATTGAAAATCTCCAGTTTTTCTTATATCACAATAGACAGAAATGAATTTTCATTGTATGAACTGTGATATCCAACACAATTTGTTTTGAAACCTCTTTACCACAAATGCATGATGTTACATGATATATCAGAGAGATGAAAATATCAGATTGCTGTTTACTTACAGTTTGTTGGCTTTGGTTCAATTAAAATATCAAATTAATTTATTCTTCTTTAACAGAATTTTTTATGTGTTATGTATTTCATGTGTTGTGTTTTTTTCTCATACATTTTTCAGTTTGCATTGTTCATTATATTTCAATCATTATATGTTTTACATTGTACTTTGAAGAGTATGTGATGTCAATATGTCAATCAACAGACAGAGAAGGAGCTTTGTATTAACTCTTAATATTAGTTTACCTGTGGAAAAAAAACGTTATATTTATTGCAGTTTAAATAGATGTTGATGACAGTGCAGAAAAAAAAATTCATTACAGCTAGCAAGTCACCAAAGAGACAACAAAAAGAAAGAAAAAAATTGCTGCTATATAAGACCACAGGGGGCAGCAGGATATTACAGTTTCCAAAGAAGAAAACTTTTATATTACAACTACTTCAGAACATACTCTCATGCTAAGTAGCTATTTAAAACCTTGACTTTGTCTGCTATGCATCCTGGATATATACACTTCTATTCTCACATTTATTATCTCTTTTTAAAAAAGCTAACTAACAACGAGCAAGTTATCTATACTATTACATGATCACCACGAGCTACTATTATAGAACAATATCCATGTACACTTTCTTTACAAACAAAATTGCTCTTTTAAGAAAACTTGATAATAAAGCCTATCAAAAACAATACTCTGGGATACACGGTGAAATCTTGAGACTTCCTGATTTTCCATATTAAGAAAAGATCGATACAGGTTCTGAAAGTATTGCTACAGTGCTGAGCATAAATAACACATCCGGTGTCAATATAATTAGCAAAATTCAAATTCAAAATTTCAAATTCAAATTTATTTGTATAGCTATTTTTACAATTGACATTGTCTCAAAGCAGCTTTACAGAACATAAACATACTATAAAGAATAATATAAAGAATAATAGAACACAAAATTCAAGATTTATATTAGATATATTTAAATGTGTTTGTATTTATCCCCAATGAGCAAGTCTGAGGTGACTCAGGCAGCAGTGGGGAGGAAAAACTCCCTTGGATGGTAAAGGAAGAAACCTTGAGAGGAACCAGACAGACACAATGGGGAACCTCATCCTCATATGGGTGACAGTGGAGGGTGTGATTATAAATATACAATCTGACAAATGTTGTAATGATGAGGAGATTGTTGTCCTCAAAGACCACATGTAGTTGGCATCTCCTCTTTAGTATCACAGAGTCTAACTGGAGCTGGTAAATCTCTAGATGCCTCAGGATCCTCACAGAGTCAGCCTCATCTCAGTGGAGGTCCAAAATCTTCATGACACGGAAGACAATCAGAGCTGTGTCCCTCCAAACCCCCCAAAAAATTATGTAAACATTTTGGAGCACAGAGCTCATTCATATAGATTGAACTGTGGTCAGCAGAAGACAGGAGCTAACTTATTGAAAAAAATAACATGGATATAGAGGAAGAGATGCATGAATTGTATATTCTTATGTGGACAGCGGTGCTGTCGAATTCTCATGAACGGAACTGATATGACCAAGAGGTTACTCAGCCCCAGAAAAGTTTAGGTTCCAAACAAATCATGGAGCTTACGTTCTGTCTGAAGTCATTACATTGTAGGTATAAAATGATAAAAGCATCATGTAGCGTCACTGTACAGTTTGTTTGATTGATGTTCCCAGCTAATTAACGGCAGCACTTAATACTTTAACTCTGCATAAAAAAATTCACCCAGCTCTCCTGTTTGTGCACGATCAGTCCTGTAGGACAGCTATAGCTAGCCAAATAATTAGTCCTTGGATTTCATGGGCTCTGTCTTATGTCCTTCCCTGGATGTGTTGTCGATTTTTACATCCCACTTGAGAACTTAATTGTCTGCCTTGACATTTTCCAATAGATAAATTTCCCATAGCATGTAGTTTTCTTGGAGGTTATTATACCTGCAGGGTGTGAAATTAATGACACATAATTGGCTGATTAAACATTTATTGATTAGAGAATTCTTGGGCGATATGGAAGAAAGGATGTTACACATCTTATTCCCTGTTCCTGAGGCATGTGTCAATAATATGCACCAAGTCAGTGGAAAACTAGTTTTAAAGCTGTAGACAGGGGGAAAAATGCTTTTATAGTATTCCTTGATCACATTGTGCCAGATAGGCAGTTGTTGGCAGGCAATCGATGTGGAGTTGCAAGCAAAATATGTAAAACTTGATAGTAACTAAGTGTAAGTTTACGATGTGACAATGTGACACCAACCCCCTTCTCCAACACAGTGCCAATCATGTTTAGAAGCCCTCTGAGAGTCTGTGTGAAGGTGTGTTTTTTTTTCAACCTTAGAAAACAGCCATTGGCACATTATCCTCATTCAAGGTCAGTGCTATGTTGCTCTCTAGCTACTGATGGACGCCTGGTCCCTCCAGACCCAGTGTGCAGAGCGGACTCAACCTGGAACATCTGTTCACCAGCGGCCCTGGCTGCTCTGATCTGACACACCAACCCAATTCCCACTTCAGGGCCAGATGGCAGCCCGATCTCTCACTCTCTGGAGCGCTGTCCACCACAGCAGCCCAAACCTAGGTAAGAGCCAGCCAAATAACCCCGTCTACGCTCACCGCCAGCCCCATAGGTATCGCCCCAGGCCTGGGCACCGCCGCTCACAGATGACCAGCCTCCGGTGGCTCCACCAGTCCCTCCTGTCAAAAGACAAATTGTCCGACAGCCTGCACTTTTATGAATTCACCCTCAGGTCTTAGGTGCAATAAAGAGGTTAAAGAAAATCCTTGGCCCACTCAGCTATGTGACAGAAATGGATTTTTATTTATTTAAAAGTTTTAATGCGATGAGGACTAATGCTATTTGCTTGCCTATATTGCTTCCATTGACTAAGACCAGGGAGATTTCCAGGTGTCAAGTTTCATCAAAAGTTTAGATTTATATTAAGGCTTATATTTTTGGTGCATTTAAATGGAATTACCAATTTTGCATTATTTAGAAGACCAACATTTTTATATTTACCACACCCTTATAATTAAGAATAAGCTCACAGATAATGACCCTTAAAAAAGTATAGTTGTGAGCTTTGGGTGTGGATTTTTTTTTTTTGTTTAAATCTTTGAACGCATATAATATTAACATCAATAACATGGCCTAATAATATTATGAAAAAGATGTGTGATTTTGTGCATTTTAAGTAACATTATATTTTTTATATAAATTTATACTTATTATACATTATACGTTTTGTATAAATTATGCATCAGTAATAAACTGATTGGAACATTGTGATCCTACTCAATATTTCATACTATTAATAGAAACATTCATTATTTCTGTAAGATATACAGTAATACATTTTCTCTCTCAGCAAGGTAAGCATTCTGCAAGGATGAATCCAGTGAACAAACATTTACCACCTTCTCATTGGAGGTGTAATCTGTCTATCTGGTTTTATGCAATGTATCTGAAAAATCTGTGAAAAGGCAACTTATACAGGATCCAAAGGAGAGAGCAAATGCTTTATAAAACTGCATTCACGTTTGTCCATTTGTCTATATTATATTAAGAAATTAGAGAATGTTCCTGCCTTTAAATTGTACACTTAGGTCTGGAATATTACTGTGCTGGTTTGTAAGGACCAAGAAAAGTTGGTCAAAAAATTGTTGGGGTTGGCCAGGGGTTAAAGTAGAAAATATGGCAGCATATTAAAGTTAGCATATTCTAATTATTCAGTATCTTTTTAAACAATTAAAATTACTATGTGTTGAAGATGATGGAAAACACTGCTCACTGCCCAATTCACCAGATCCCTGACCTAAACAAATACAAAATATAGAAATGATATAATTATAATCACATATCAATTGAATCTTTTTTTGCTTTTCTTTATAAGTTCAGTTGTTAATTCCTAGCTTACTCAGAGTCATTTCTGAAAGTCGTTCTATAGCATTGCGTGTTAATCTCTTGTGTTTTCTCTTAAGTGAATACTTCTAAGGCTCTTGAAGAGATAATCTTGCTACAGTGCCCTAGATTCTGTGGCATTGCAGCTACTCATGCAGATTAGTAGCTCTAATTAAGCTCTTATTTTACAGAGCACACTGAAGTATGCACTCCTTACAGCACTTACACGCATAACAGTGCAAAGAATCTCTACTTGACTTGGATTTTCTCTACCACGTATGCATAAAATGCCAATATCGAAGACGGATATGAGATCATTTGCCACAAGATTTCATCATTTACCTCACTGCTCACCAAAGCAGCTTATCTCTATAGACTATGTTGTTACACCAGATCTAAAGTCAGCTAAAAAAAAATATCTTTCTTAGCACAGACCATGCATACAAAAACGTGAGCTTATTCAGTGCACGCACTGTAAACGTTCTTAATTTTTGCTGTACTTGGTTCAACGGGTGGAAAGTCCTCCAGTGATAATGTGTTTAATTGGATGATAGACTTCACTCATTGAATTATTGACCAATGACTGTGTTAGAGAGCAGTGTGGGACTTGCTCAGTGTTCAAAAACTGCAGGAGTGTATTCCTCTCCATCAAAAAGCACCAGAAATTAATATGTGTGCACATAGATTATAGACAGAAGAGTTTTCCATGAATAAATGCTTGATATTAATTAATACTGTTTAAGAATGTCATTGGAACCAAGTCACATCACAATTATGATTATTCTGCAAAATATTTTACTTGGCTCTATTAACGAACAGAAATGACTTTCTATTAACGAACAGAAATGGCTAATAGAACATGCAAATATTGATCCAAATGGCATATTATGATTTGATTTGTGATCTGTCATGAGAAATATACAGACTGGCAAATCTTTGGGTTTATTCATGCATCGGATAACCTAAAATTAAAACTTGCGCTGACACAAATGAAATGCTGATGTGGTTTTTACTGGTGGGGCATTACTGCAGTTAATTAACCATCCATATAAAATTCCCACCTCCAGGTACAATTACCATAATTGTTAGCAAATATCCTGCTTAAAATGTGACACATTTAATTCAGTCAAATGAATATGTCCTGAACCGAAAGTACATTTTGATTTCATTTCGACACGCTGAGGAATTTCCATCCAAACATGAAAGGAAATTGATGTGACATGAAAATAATTTCAGTGTGTACCAAGAGAGCAGTTATTGTTCATTATTGCTATGGATAAACCCTGTCCAAATAAATAAATAAATCACATACAGTATGTATTATGGATAATGTTTATTTTGTACAACATTGATGATAAAACAATAAGTCTTACTCATTGAAATTAGAGCTTAGACAATCATAATATTTTGGGATTTAGTCTGCAAAAGAGTTTGAACAATCATTCATTTATGTTTTATTTTGAATTATGTTGGTTTTTCTAGCCTTGAGGTTGTAGTCAATACAGTATAATTCCTCTTTTGATTCTTGAATGAATGATAGCAGCCACTTGAGTTTATTAGCTAACTCAGTCTATCCAACAATAGGTATTCAATGTTAATAAACTGCTAACATATTAGATAACATAAGGCTAATAAATCGATTGTGTGCTAAAAAAACTGGAAAGCACTAGGTTGACTTACATCATACAGTACAATCAAGTAGCTAGGTTCTATATCTATTGTTGAAGCTGGGAATACACAACAATTTAATACCAGTACACTGGCTTTCAACTTGCTTTTGTTGCTGCAATTCTGATATATAATGAGTCAGAACACTGTTGGCTTTCAGTGTGAGATGTTTTTTCCCTCTACTGGGATAAACTTACAAAGAATTTTAATGGATGAAGATAACACCTTTAAATTTCAGATGCTTATGTACAAGCACTTGGGGTGTCTCAGAAATAGGTTTGATATAACCATTTACCATGAAGATATACTGTAAATATTTGTTTTTAAACTATAACATTTTTTGTTTTTGGGAACTTTTTTATGAAAATCTTGCCCCTAGTCGGCAAAAGAATAACACTACAAATGTTATAAATTCTACAGCAAAAAACTACAAATTCTTAAAGCCATGAGTGTTTACTATCATATAAGTCATTAACAACAACCGGGGAGTGCGATATGACAGGACACTGAATGCTGAAATTTGGCACATGTTGGACATTTCTTTGTAAAATTACAAAAAATTCCCCCAAAATCACTAAAAAAAGATTTATTTAAGATTTAATCTATTATTTACATTTTTATGTTTTGGTTAATCGTATTTTGGGCTTAAATTTAGTAATACATTAATATTTATAATCAGATTTTGATTATGATCAGATCTGTTATCTTGATCATCATACACCACACCCCTCCTGTTAGAGCCTGGGTCTGAACATTAGAAATTTTAGAGCGATCCCTTCCCTAAATGTTTTCAGGATATCAGGAAAAATATCAAAAGCAACTTGAGGGCTTTTCACACTTAAGACTTTACCCAGGGTTAACAAATAATCCTGCCTGTTCATAATCTGATGTTTCACATTGTTCATTATTAAACTCTTTCTTAACCTTCTCATTTGCATCGTCAACAATTGTGATTGGTTAAATACAATGAGCAGCTGCTCTAAATATCAGCTTGTCTCACACTTTCACATCAGTGAGAAAAAATGCTCATGATGTGAAATCCTCCTTATATGTTTAAGTCTCCTGTGAGTCACAAAGAAAAGAAAACCAAGACAAAAGACGAAAAAAAGAAGAAAAATGTTATACTTTTTAATTACCGTTTGCAATGTTTCTGTGACTGTACAAAGGCACACACTGTTCAATTTCTGATACGGTGTCTGTCTCTAAGCATCTATAGCCATAACATTCTAACACTGCATTGTTTGGCACCTCAGTGTAGGGTTAACACCACATAAGCAGAGCTAATCCTGCTTCAGAGCAGCATTTCATAACCTCAGGTATAAAGCCAGTGCTAACCCCATTTCTAAATTACAAGTGTGACATGTTCCTCTACCTGGGGTTAAAAGCAGGGTTTAGAACAATGATAACCCAGGGTTAAGCAATGTCTGAAAAGCTCTATTAATCACAGAGGACTGTAAATTTTTTCTTCCTTGGGCCTGTGAAAAAAAGAATGAAGTAGCTAAGAATAAACATTTAGCATGATATACCAGTTTTAAACCAGTGACATGTCAGCCTGGGTGAAAAAGTAAAGCCAAAATGTTTTTTAGGCCATCTAATGGCTGGCTGTAGTATAATTATTAACCCCTTTAATCTTTCCATGTTAGTGAATATAAAATAAAAAAAAACTTAGTTTTTAATGTTAAATTATTTTCAGGAATAAGTTTAGTTCTCTTTGATATTTCCCTAATGATTTTTCCATGTGATAAATGAGTTTTGAAGGAAATTGATTATGCAGGAACTTTATTTGAAGTTTTCTTGTATGGTGCAAATTTTGTTCTAAACCAAGTAAACCAAGGTAGCTATCACTAGCTCAGTTTCCTACAAATGTATAATTGTAATGACTGTATGACCTTAGTAAACGCTAAAAGTAGCTTAATAAGTTTAGACAGATATTCATTTTAAAATCATACTCTACATGGGGAGAATGAGGAGAGCATAAATGAGTGCACTTCTTCTGTCAGATGGGTAGCTTACAGAAGCTGTTAAAGGTAGATGAAAATCTGAGTTGGCCAGCAGAGTCTTCTGCTTTCAATTTGTCCAAATACAGGCTTCAAATCTGCATTATAAGAATCAAATCAGTGGCATCGTGTTGTCCACTCTTTTGCACAGTCATTGACTTCAACCAGTTGATTTTTGAAAAATATACAATGCTTGATGTCATGCTAAACACTCAGCTCCTAAATGTTGCCCCATTGTCACAGAATGTTAATCTGTATTTAAACTCAAAGTGAATTCATGTTTTAGTGCAATTTAGGCACAAAAGGTCAGGAGAGCTAAAAAAAACATAATAACTCTGGCACCCTTGTCTCATTTATTTGCTGAACTCTAGAAATGTATTATTTCATTTACGCACACATATCTTTCAACAAGTACAGTACTGAATATATTTTAAGTGGACCGAATAATATGGTGTGTATCGTCATTATCAAATAATTGTGCAACTACATCAGTGTTATTGAGCTATTGAATAGTTTATTACTAGAAAGAATGACGGCTTTGTTACAGCAACATGCGTAAATAACAATATAACTTTGACAGGGTCATTTGCAGGTCGTTTTCCCACCAATTATTAAAACCTCATCCTATTGCTATACTGTAGTTGGAAGCATTTTAGTAATAATGCAAATAATTATAATAAGGATCAAAAATCAAAAGTCTTTTTCCTTTTTTTAGGATGCTGGCAAATTGCACATTTCTGCAGCGCCTAGCACTCAGTAGACTTTATAATCAATGAGCTGTTTCATTTTCAAAGACAAAAAGCCAATTAATAACAGAAAATGTGTGCAAGGCTGGGCGATGAAGTAACAAACCCTTCATTAAGCCACAAATAGATATGATCACTTTTTCAGATAAAGATTTAAACAGTCCCATTAATTGTGGTCATTACTGCTGGAGCCGTATTGATTTAAACATTGCATGGGTTAAAATAATGTATTGCGGAAGAGTTATTCTGCTAGCTTAGCCTCTCTTTCGCCTCTTGACAGAATGTAATCAACAGATTGTTAGACGTGCATTTTCTGGGTCTGCGACAATGCTTGATGGATGGGGTCAAAGAGAGCGTCTGTAACCCATCTATTGCCACAATTTATTATCTTATTATAATTGTATACACAAACATTGTGGTGATTTACGTGACATAGTGAAAGATGAAATCCGATTATATTAAAAGGGTTGCTCACCCCTGAAACACCTTTCAGTGCCTGCTTTTAACAACATGGTTATTGTTTTATTGATCAGGGTTTTATTACGGATTTGACATCCATGTTATGTGTTAATCGAAAGGCGGATAATATTTTTGACACATATTTTATGAGATTATGACCACTATCAATTATATAACTGCTATTTTTCCTTATCCCACCAGTCTGGGCCTTGACAAGGTTTGTAACAAAGCTACCCATTTCTCTTGTGTCTCTTGTCCCTCCGGTATAGGCTTGTATGATGGCATTGTCCATGACCCGAGAGAGAGAAAAGGGTTTAAGATGACGCTGATGCTAACTCTGTGACCCTACCATCCTCTTCCACTGTCCTGGCCTTCTTTCATCTTTTGTTCTGGAAAGTGATGTAACTGTTAGTGGGACATATTCATTGTGCAATACTACCTTTCCGCACTTAAACTCTTTTCATTTATGAGAAAATTATACAATGGAAAAAGCTCAGCTTCTGAAGTAATGACATATTTTTCATGAAAAGTACATTTGGTCATTCAGTGGAAATTGAAGATAACAAATCTCCTTTCCAGCAGCACAAAGTGTCATTAATTGACTTATTTACAGAAGCAAAAAAAAGACGAGATTTTATTAAAGAAAATCTTGTACATAAGTGGTGCGACAACATTTAAACCCTAGAAAACAATGTATGTGTTAAATTCACAAAAATGCAAGAAATTGCATATTTTCTTGATTTTCCCTCATTCCCATCTAAGGAAAACAGTTGCTGAATAAGTAAAAATAATCAGAAAAAAATATTAATTAATTTGTTCATCTTATTCTCTATAATTGAAAAATCTAGAAATGCCATTAGCTCATATAATAAAAGCAGTGATAGAATTACTTGCACATAGGGAACACTTTGTGGCACTCAAACTTTTTGGTGGCACTGTCAGCAAATGTATTTGTTGGCACAGGCCAGCAGTTAAGAACTTTGAGTTTGTCGAACTCATTTACTGTCTTTTTGAAATCTACATAGCAATTATCTTCCTGCATAATCAGTTTAAGACCTTCAGTGTCCACAGGGCCTTGAAACATACTTAGAATAATTGTTCAGCAGGCGATTTGAAGTTCGGAGGAAATTGCTTAATAATCAGATCCCAGGAAGCTAGTATTTAGTGGAAATAACTGCATTTAGTGCAGAAAAAAAGGGTTCATTCATCACTTGGCCTTAATTTGGAGTATTTAGATTATAAAACTGGTGATGAGCGGAAACTTATTAATTGCTTTTTTTTTTATTGTTGAAGTGTGTCAGTAGTACGCGAAGAGCAAATTTAGTTATTCTTCTGATGATCTAGTTGTTGTTTGCAAAGCAGAAATATATAAAATAGAAGTCAATAGAACTAAAAAAAAAAACATACCACTGGAGCATTACTCTGATGCTAAATTATTAAGAGTAAAAGAAAGAAGTTTCAATTAACCTTGCACTGAGAGGTATCAAAGGCCTTATTAATGATAGTAATGAGAAAGAAGGTATATAAAGTACAGTTCTGGCATGCAGATGAGCTTCCTGCACTGATTTTAAGAAAGAAAAAAAAGTACAGGTTTTGGCAGACACCTTTAAACAGTGCAACTAACATTTATCTTATTCATACAGCTCAGCAGTTGAGCATTAATGTCCAGCTCAAGAGCCCAACAGTAACAGTTTGGTCCTCCATGGGATTTAAACTCAGAACCTTCTCATCAACATTCCAAAGCCATGGAGCTACCACTTCAGAACACTTAGAACAAGGGCAAAGAAATATGGGACTAGCATTTTCTTCTCCTTGACTCATTAAGTATATATGAATCAAAGGGCTCTATTATCCACCTGACACCACCAGGGAGTGTTTCTTTCACCAGAACTACTTAAGGCATGACTTGTAATGTGCTTTAGCTTAAACCCAATCATAATCTGTCTTACACAATAACAACAAGCCTATTCTTTACTGAGAATATCTGATGTCATATCATAATTGCACCAATGGTAAAAGCCTTTTTTCTTATTTAAGGTCACCTGCAATTAGTCACTTTAAGCATCTATTTTGTGTGTCTAAGAAACAAATGTTCCATTTAAGATATTTAACGTATTATTCTTTGGCAGCCTGACTTATTCAGGCTAAAAGTGTTATGTGCTATAGGTTTTTTTGACACTTTAAGATAAATAAAAATAAAAGAAGAGTCAATCAATGAAGACAGCACTTCAAAAAGGTTTGAATAATAAAAAAAAAGGAAAATGGCAATAAAGAAAGTTGTGTCGTATATAAAGATATCAGATCACAATGGGTTCCGAACATCCTGCCTTTTCTCTTTTTTATTTCCTACATACTGTCAGGAATATCAAGAAATCAGAAATATTCGTCAAGGATAATCAACCTGACATTGACAGCTAATTAAATAAAGAATATAGCCAAATGGACTGCCTGAAACCAATATGGGGTGAGAAAGGAACAAAAGAAAATCAGAGTTAATAGAAAAAAAATCTATTTAGTCATTTTATAGGCTTGAATAACTTCCAGGGTTTTTTGAGCCCCCCTTAGATTATCTCGGCAAGTCCCAGGTGAGGCGATCGCCTTAGGAAACCTACTCTTCCTTCCCTATATAAAGAATCCTCTAGAGACATTATTCATATACTGTTAAGCTCCTATTAAATCAAATTTTCCCTTCCTTTTTTCATATTTCTATGATTTTTATACATTTTGAGGTAATTTATCCGTAGTCTTAATTGGAAATATGGATATCTATTTTCAATTTCAAACTGGTGGGGTCTATTTTATTTTTTTTTGCTCTAGAGATGTAGAAATATGGTCTCATATGTACATATAGCAGAGCAAACTAAACAGCACAGAAGAGCTACAGTTGAAGCCAAACATTACCTAGACCTAGGCTAAAGATATTTTATCTCAGTTTTCACACCTTCAAGCATTTCATGTTGACATATTTTTTTTGGCACAATTTTTACAACAATTCAATAGAGACAGACTTATTTTAGCTTTAATACAACATTTAAGAATACCAGTTAGTTCAATTTTCATATTCAGTAAGTAGACTGCCATTTTAAACAGTCTGGAAAATTCCAGAAATTGATATAATGATTTTCATGATGATGTAAAATGATTTAATGATCAATGTAATAATCTTATTGCCTTTTTTATTATTTTACTTTTTATTTCTAATGATTCATTGAGATTGAGTCAAATCTCAGAGTGCTAGCAAAATGGAATAAGACCGACTATAAAACTTGCATTAAAAGGGACAGCCATGCCAGTACATAGGTTATAAAATATTAATTGGCATAATGCCGGTAACATAATTTTTACAAATATGAAATAGATAGTAATCTAAATCATATCTACATCAACATTGTTTGAGGTTATGTTGTTATTAAAGCTATGCTATCCTGCTGCTACCAAATCTATTGTCATGAACCACTTCTTCGAATCTTTCAGCTTTTTACAAAACTGAGGTCAGAGTGCAGGGTCAACCATGATACAACATCCCTGGAGCAAAAAGAGGGTTAAGGGCCTTGTTCAAGGACACAGCAGTGGCAGCTTGGTGGTGCCAGATTTTAACCCCTACTAGCATTCAACAAGCACAAACTTGTTCTACAATACCATGAACACATACCATGAATTCAATATACAAATGTGCATACCTTTTAGATGAAACATCAAACTGTTCATTTTCTTTCCATTTTCCCTAGAGGGGCCACAGTAGTAACAGATTAAGGAGGTCAGCCCATGCAGAATTTATCCTTGGCAAAATATTCCAGGGCCTCCCTAGAGGTACAAGATGATTCCAAGCCAACTGTATATATAGCTATAGCATTTTCACTGTAATTGCTCTTGTGTATATGCTTAATACAGCTCTAGCAGTAGCTATAAAATGAGCATCCTTACCCAGATTAAAGATTTCCTGAATTGCTGAGATCCTTGCCCCTGCATGGAGGGTAAACTCAGCATGACAAATGTCTACTTTGGACCAATATTATATGCAAAAATAGGAATGTTATGCCCCCCAGACTAGACACCTCTCCAAATTTGGCTGTTTTATTAATATTCTTTCTTTAAAAAGAGTGGAGATGAGACACATCCACCATAAAAGAACATGGACATAACTATCACAGCATTCATGGAGATGCCAGATCAGTGTAGAAATCCACTTCAAAGTATCAACTCAATTCCCAAAAAAACATGTAGGCTGGGTTGGCATATTCCCAAAACCATTCACAAAGCTATGCAGGAAGAAAAGAGTTGGTACACTCTTTCATGACCTTGACAGAACCCTAGTGGTTCAACTACCAGATGGATTCTCTTCCACAGTACATGGAATAGACTTTTCCAAAATAAACACCTTCTTGTCCACCATTCATGTTTGCCAGTCCACAAGCATTGCCTCATGTCTCCTTGCAACTTTAAAGTAGTCTCCTGGCTATCTTATTTCTCTAAATTGAATCAGAAAAAACTCCATGTGGCCTTCTTAGACAGCTATAAGCACATCCTACTGTAGGTTTAATGCGATGACAGGCACTGACAGCCTTCTGGCCACAGCTTCTTGTAGCTGCCTCTTTGACTGAGGATTTGAATATGGCTAATTCAGTCTCAATCTTGCCAGTTTCAGTCAGAACTATGGAGATTTTAATATACCAAACTGAAGCTAATATACCAAACAACCTTAAGGATATTCTGGGTTTACCAGCTAAATCTAGAAAACACCCTGTGATAATACAATCACAAATCTGATCATTGACATTCCATTGAGGGCTCTGTGTTTTCAAGTACATTTTGAGTAATTCTGTGTTCAAAATGTGTTTTTATTGACAGTCCATATTGTTAAGACTAAAAAGATGATCGTCAACTTTAGGAAGACCCTAGAAGACCACTCAACATAATCAATGACTTGCTGTGCACATAATCAAGGACAGCTCTTGAACTTTTAATGCAACCTGCACAGCAAGGCAAGAAAGGCCACTAGCACATACACTTCATGTAAAGGATGTAGAGAGCCAAAGTCCCCCTCCTATCCTCATCACCTTCTACAGTGGAACAATCCCGAACAGCTGTCTCACCATGTGGTAGGGGACCTGCACAATCTCCAACTGCAAGAGAGCAATGGAGTTTCTACAGCAGATTGGTTGAACAGCTGAAATGATCATCAGAATCTTTTTACCCACCATTGATGTCTTTTACAACAACTGCTGCATCTGCAAAGCCACCCGCATTGCAGATGGCCTCTCTCACCCCTCACATGAGCATCAGCGAGGGAGCATCAGTGCCACCACAAGGAGATGCCAGCAGACTGATTCTTCTTGGTCTACCCATCACAGATGGGTGTTAGTCCATGTGATCACCATGTGTCACTTAAAAGATGGCTGCAGATGCCACCAGTTCAAGAGTAGTTCTTTGTGACATGTTTTCTTTGACAGGATCTTTCGGTCATTTATTTTTTGATCTCTGCCCTCAGATCTGTTCATGTGGCCATACTTAAAGCTTAATGATCCCATTGACATAGCTATGAGATTCACCAAAGTGCATAAGCTCCTTCTCAAGCCATGAAGAGGGCCATGAAACTGAACAGCTCAAAAATCATCTCTTTATTCAGTTTTTTTTTTTCTGATTTCTTTTTTGTTCATTCTTAGAGTCAGGCTTAATGTACCTATAATGTCTATATCAAACAAACAAAAACATCCCTAAATCTCTAAAAACAAAGTTTAACCTTCCAACATTAGTTAAAATTGACATGTACTTTATTATATTGAACTATATGGAATTAAAAAAATATAATTTTTATGGCTTTATACATATCGTCTAAAGGAAAGGGCATTTCTGTTGAATGCAGCTGCTGATGAATGATATTTTTATCCCTGTTTTATACAAATGAATTAGTCCATTTTGTCATTACACATAACATATTATTTCATTACTCCAGGCTATTGAAATGGGTTAAACCATAAATCATTTAGAGGCAGAAAAATCCAATTGCAGTATAATTAATATTAATCTAGATTTGAAATGTGATATCAAGGAAGTGCCATGGAAGCACATTTCATCTCATTTCATGTCTTAAGGTGAAGGTCTATTGTAAGAGTACATTCTCTGAAGCCTTAAGCATGTGTATTTTATATCATGCACTTTTATATCCACTGCATGAGTGAATGTACATTTTAGTAGCTTTATATTTTTTGTTTCGTTTATTCATAATTGAATTGACAAATATAGACAACAGGCTCATGTTTTTTTTTTTTTACAGTGGAAGTAGGAGAATCACACAACATGCAAACAAGCATGTATTTACTCACTCTCACTTTCACTCATTTTCTACCGCTTATCCGAACTACCTCGGGTCACGGGGAGCCTGTGCCTATCTCAGGCGTCATTGGGCATCAAGGATACACCCTGGACGGAGTGCCAACCCATCGCAGGGCACACACACTCATTCACTCACGCAATCACACACTACGGACAATTTTCCAGAGATGCCAATCAACCTACCATGCATGTCTTTGGACCGGGGGAGGAAACCGGAGTACCCGGAGGAAACCCCCGAGGCACGTTGAGAACATGCAAACTCCACACACACAAGGCGGAGGTGGGAATCGAACCCCAACCCTGGAGGTGTGAGGCAAACGTGCTAACCACTAAGCCACCATGCCCCCTAGCATGTATTTAATGTATGTATTTATTTATTCAGTTTTGATGATGACTCGCCTTTCTTTCTGGAAGCTAATCAAAAAAAATCTTTCTTTGCATTTTCTGTAATAACAATTCAGAAATGATGCAGCATGATTCCTGAACCTTATTTTATTAGAGATGTTCAACCAGCTCTCTGGTGGTCCACTTCTAGAAATATTCTTGGGGAAGGTGACAGCTGGCATGTCAGCTGAGCCCAGCCAATCACAGGCTATTACACTGGAGATAAAGGAGAACAAAAACGTCAGACAAGCATAAGGTTAAAGGGTGACGAGGTGGACTCCCAAGCCAAGCACAATGCTGAACTCCAAGACAGACAGGATGGTTTTTCCAGCCAACTCAAGCTCAAGCCAGATGCTGAAAGGGCAGCCTCCTAAACCAAAGCCAATGATGAGGAGATGGCCTTGCAAGCCACACTTAGGCTTGTCACCAGTGTGGTCTCTCATGTCCAGTCCCAAGGGTGAGGTTGGTTTAGGTCACAAAATGGTATCTTAGCAGCTCTGCAAGTCACATATCCTTAACACTGATTACTCACATCTCATTACCTTAGTCTCAGGTATGTAGATTAGCATGTTGTTCTTGCTCTCACATTGTTTTTGGAGACTGATACATGTTTCCACTTTCATTTATTTGTGTTTTGTTTAATAAAACCTTGCACTTCAATCGTCCTCCTTAACTGTGACGCTCATACTATTCATCTTTGATTACCTTTCCTAGATGAAAGGGAAGAAGAGCAAATAAAAGACACGTTTTTATTAAAGCAATGTAAATTAATAGAAAGAAGAATTGATTGAATAAAAACCTGTTACAATTTCATTGTGTCACTTCTGAAGACCTAATTCCATTCTAATGTAAAGGAAGATTGTTAGCATTTAAAATATTTAGTTAAAACATGTAGTAGTTACTGTAAGATTATGATTTTATTTTATTTTATATTTTATTTTCTGGTGTTCAACACTATTTGCAATTTGGTTTAGTATGACAATTTTATACAATTTGCCTTGTTTGCATTTATTATGCAAATGTGTGTGACTTTCAATTTCTGCCTTTTGCCATTATTTTTGTTATGAAAAAAGTCTTTAAGTAAAATAGATTAGTTTGGGATATTAACTTCAAGCCTGACCAGCGTTTCATTTGTTCACAGAGTCTATGTACACTGCTATGCCATTGTACTTCAGATATACACTTTATAATGACACATTTTGTTGACAAAAGGCATCAAATCTAATTACAGATTGCAGAAGCAGGTAAATTGTTTTCAGCACAAAAAAGGTCCGATCCAAAATATTCTTTCTGTACAAACCATAGTTTGTATGTAAAATATGTAAAGCAACAATATTTGCAGTAAGGTTTGCCCATGCAGTCTGCATGGAGCTTTGTGTTCCTGAATAGCTTATGCCTAACACTTGCTCTCAAATGCTTTCAAAACCTTCCCACTAATGCAATTCTATGCAAACCTGGTTTGACCTAATAGCCATAATCCAATAGATCTTATATTGAATAAAACCCCATAATGCTCTTATGATGCCTCTAACATTCATATTTACCAAGCACTTCCCACTGAACAAGGTATCTGTGGCCTGCTCCAAAAAACACACACACACACGCACATACACAAACACACACACACACACACACACACACACACACACACACACACACACACACACACACACACACACACACACACACACACACATCTTAATTTTTCAATTAAGCAGCCCCTTGTTCTCTAAGCATATGCAAACACAGTGGGGCATCCTTTAAAATGCAACACTAATGTTGAGGCTAATTAGAGGACATTGCCAGGCTTGTAAACTGAGACCAATTGAAATACAGTTTTGTATTAATCTGTCACTGCTCATGGGTTTTTATTTTATTTTCAATTATTGTTCATGCATGTACATTTGTTTAGTGGACAAGTAAATAAGACTCTATTGGATTTATCTAACACCTCAAGTTTATAAGCACTGCTCATAAACTAACTTTCTACTCTCTATATGTAATCTCATTTTAATTGCTTTTAGCATCTTTTTTTATATATTTAGCTTTTTATTTTGTTTTTATTTTGAATTTTGATTTCTTCATCAATAACAATAGGAGTTTTAAAATTATACAAGATATGAACACTATTATAAAATGACACTTTGGGGAATAACACTTTTTTATTATATTGTTACACCGAAGCTAGCTAAATTACTTTGCATTATACAGTACATGTGTACATGTATGCTTTATTGAGTATTGCATAAATTGAATTTAATAAAAAAAAGTCATTCCTGAGCAACTTTCCTGCAAAGGGAATCCTTATAATAACCCCTAATAACACATGATTGTCTATTTTGAATTACATGTTTGTTTGACTGGGAAAATCCCACAGGATTGTTACCTATGCTG
The DNA here is from genome assembly GCF_030014155.1 of Tachysurus vachellii. Classification (NCBI taxonomy): domain Eukaryota; kingdom Metazoa; phylum Chordata; class Actinopteri; order Siluriformes; family Bagridae; genus Tachysurus; species Tachysurus vachellii. Next base: position 21,835,147 of record NC_083463.1, on the reverse strand, counting down.
ATTTTACCACTCTCTGAGAATTCACCTATTTGCACCTATAAGTATCCAATCCATAAAATGTATACTTTTACATTTGCCTTTAAGTAGCTGAGGAAATTCTTAGACCTATAGACCTTTAGAGAAAGCCTAGAGGATTTCTGGGAATAATTTAAAAGGTTTTCCATTAAGGAACTGTTTTGTCCACACTGTGATATCTTCTTAATTTACATTGTCCTCTTAGCACCATAAAACATACTGAAAGCCTTACATAAATGCCCAGTTTGGATTTTAATACTTAATGGCAAGATTTTAATTGCTCTGTGTATATGTATATAAGAGTAATAAAAAAACATAAAGCTTTTGCCTTTTGTGTAATTTCCACAGTTATGAAAGTGTTACAAATGTACAAATGTTCACAGTTACAAATGAAAGGTGCAAATCAACAATTCTTTGATTTTTCAGATTTAAAAAAAATAAAAATAATAATAATCACGTTTTATTATCTAAATTATCCAAACTTATAGGAAACATGTTTCTTTGAATCAAGAATCACAGCATATTCTATATCTGTGAAAAGCTTGGTACCCACAAAATATTCCTCATGTTTACTGTATATGTTAGTCATATAGTACATCAATTTCATTTCATCTTTCATTTCGCTTATGTATTTCATTTGTAAATACTTTGCAATTTGTAACAACTACATTAAAAAGTAAGGTTTATGGATATTTTTTTCTTCCAGAACACACACACACACACACACACACACACACACACACACACACACACACACACACTACTTGTAGAAATATCAGCAATCAACTAATAAGTTTGATTGTGATGTCTGGTGGTGCTTGTGTTTGTTTAGTTGTTTGTTTGTTTGTTTAGTTGGTTGGTTAGTTGTTTGGTTGCTTAGTTAGTGGCTTGATCTGATATTTTTTACTACTACTTGCCTGTAATGTTTTAGCAAAATCATATAGTGTAGCTATAAAAAAACAATATTAAACTCTTTGTATTGAATAAAATATATTAAAATAAAAATAATAAAGGTTTTGGTTCATTCGCCCTTGTGTATCGATTCGAATGATTCCTCTAAAGGAGTCGTTCAAATAAAATGAATCGTTCGCGAATCGCTCGTCAGTCATTCCAACAGGGTGCCGGATTCGTTTGATAAACCAGTTGAATCTTTGTTGTTGTTGTGCATTATTTTAATCGTTCTACAGCTTGAAAAACATAATCTGATGTATTTATCCGTATTATGCTGTAATATCGTGGCCAAGTAAGTAAGGGTGGATGGCTCGAGGAGATGTCCTCGCGCGCACCATGAAGTGTGTTATTCCGAGTGTGACGACTTCTTATTCTTCTTTCATGTAGCTTTAAGGGTAAGTGCTGAAGAATTGTTATAAATTCATAAACACTGTATATATACAGCAAATATACAGTACTACAGATTGGTAAAGTGTTTTTTTTTTGTGTGCATCTTTAGATTATTACTGTTACTTATTTATTATTATGGTTATATATATATATACACCTTCATCCAATGTTTCCAAAGTTCCATAGCATGTACAGTTTTGCTTTGTTTTGATTTGCATGGCCTTTATTTGTACTCTGTGCTTTGATTGTAATTGTGCATCTCATGTCCTGTTTCAACATTGTGCCTTAATCTGGTGGTATCTTCTGTCCTGTATCATCCATGCTTTGTTGCTATGATGGCATAGATGGCTGGAAAAAGTTTGCAAAGTGATGAGGTGAAATGTGACATGGATAGAGCTGAGGAGAAAAGCACTTTGCCTAAAGATGGTAAGCTGTGAAGCTTTTTAGTTTTTTTATTAGACTGTATAATAAACTGGTAGACTCCTATATTCAAGATTAAAACTGATGGATTATTGCAAGTCATTATTTAGTCTGGGATAAAATTTGTACTCAACTGAATAGTAGTTAACTACACAATTGCTTTTCTTATCTTCATACTTTTGAGGCCTCTTTGGAATAGGCTGTGACATGGTTCGTTTATTGTGAGGGAAAGAGAGAGGGAATTGTTGTAGATTTTACTTAAAATTTCACTTGTTTGAAACCTAGTTACACTTGATCATTTGAGGTGTAAAACACAGCAATGTTTTAGTATTTAGCATGTTTGCCTCACCCATCTGGGTTTGGGAGTTGCCCTGTGTGCAAAGAGTTTGCATTTTCTCCTTGTGGTTCAGGGGTTTACTCCAAGTATTCCAGTTCACAGTCCAAAGACATGCATGACAGTCTAATTGGCATCTCTAAATTGCCTGTAGAGTGTGAATGTAAGTGTGTTTGCCTTGTGACGGGTTGATGCCCCAGCCAGGGTGTCTCCCAGGTTGTGCCCCACATGCCCTGAGATAAGCTGCAGGTTCCCTGTGACTTTGTGTTGGATAAGTGGTACAGATGCATTGACACAACAGATCTCTTGCAAAACAAAATGTTCTAAGGTTCATAAACCTTTCTGGTAAATCACAACAAACTCTTGCATTGAAAACAATTAGTTATAGTGTTATTGATGATGCCCAGATGATTAGTCTCAGTCTACATTTTACCTAATTTTCTGAAGTATTTTATGTAGGTGTAGAATAAGTTATATCCCATAACATTTCCATTTGTTTTTTCTTACTGTTACTTATATGATGAATGAACAATATCTTTAAGTAAAATATGTCTGCGATACTAATCAATAATAACATATTAAATGTTAAATAAAAGAGAGAAAAAGTTCATTGAATAATTCATTTGGGAAAGATGGGAGAAAAATAAACAGGCATGCTCAGTCAGGGCCATAATTCATTAATAGTTTGCATTCCATTCCGTCTGTGAAAAGCAGATTCATTATTGAAGACGTTTTTGGGTTCTGAGGCCAGCAGCTGTGTATGTGTATATTTTAGCCATGGATTTGGTTGAGCTTATGAACACCTAAGCTTGAGGAAAAATGCTGGGAGCAAATACTTGTCTGGGACTGAAGTGTTTACTTTATTCCTTTAATATACAGTTGTGCTCAAAAGTTTGCATACATTGGGAGACTTTGCAAGATGTGTACCTTTTTTTTAAAGAAAGTTCAGGTGACAAGGCAAATCAAATTTAATTTCATTTCTTATAGGAGTCAAATATGTAAGGCATAACAGAATGGCACGATCATCAAACAAAACAGCAAAAAAGGAAATAAGGAAATTAGTTCTTAATATTGTGTATTGCCTCCTTTAGCATCAATGATGGCATGCAGTCTTTTGTAATAATTGTGCATGAGGTCCTTAATTCTCTCAGGTGGTATAGCTGCCTATTTCTCTTGGCAAAATGCCTCCAGTTCCTGTACATTTTTTGTTTGTCTTGCACAAACTGTACATTTGTGATCTCCCCAAAGTGACACAATGATATTGAGGTCAGGAGACTGCGATGTCCTCCAGAACCTTCATCTTTTTCTGCTGTAGCCACTAGAGGGTCAACCTTGCCTTGTGTTTTGATCATTGTCATGTTGGAACATGCGAGAGCGTCCCATGCGCAGCTTTAGTGCTGTAGAATCCTGCATACTGCCATCAATTTTTTTCTAACTGTCATGTTTCACGGGAGCTTGCACAGCTCCAAAACATAAGAGACCCACCACCATGCTTTACAGTGGGCTTTTCATCATCCAAATTTAGCAAATTGTATCCAAAAAGAGAACTACTGCGAGACTATGAGAGGTCATACTGTACACAGAAATGGCAGAGAACAAAAGCGTCAGAACTTACACATACTTTCAGTAAGGCTTAATCATAATAATACATGAGAATGGATGACCAATAAAAAAAGGATAAATGAAGAAGGCGCTGTAGATTTCATTGGAGGGTGGATAACTTTCCATGATTGCAAACCGTTATGAGAGCTTTTTTCCCCCACTAATAGGCAAGATTTCAGAGTTGTTAAAATTTTTTTGATTATGCCACCTTATCTCTGCTTCCATTTGTATCATATGCTCTTATTGATTAAGTCTAATGTACATAATACATTTTTGTATGCTTTATACTCATGACACAATGTTTCCTCAGATTTACCATGTAAGATGGTGACTAACACAGCTCCAGGCAGGACCATGCAGAGACTCAGTCCCATACCTGAGCTTGATCCTACAGAAACCAAAGCAGATTCAGCCACTTCTGGATCCTCATATGGCCTCTCCTCTGTGGATAGGTGTAGCACTGTCTCCTCTTCCACAGACTCCTTATCTGACAATCAGGATGTTGAAGGTGACGGAGTAAGATGTTGAAGCTCTAGAGTAACTATGCTTAATGCTATAAGTCTATAGAACAACATTTCTTGTTACACATTATGTTTCCAATTCATATATTCAACACAGTTGAATTTCAAGTGATTCAGTTCAAGGTCACGAATCAGATCATAGTATCAGTATTAATGGGGATAATGGTTCATGAGTGTTTGCGCTTGAATCTATTGCGTGTGAGTAAGTAAAAAACCTTATACTCAATATTTTCCTATACTCAATATTTTCAGTAGTCCAAATTTCCCTATGTTAATCCCAACGTTTATTCACATAATTCTGTTTTGCATATACTTATCGAGGGTGTGAAAAAGACAGTAGAGGTGATGTTTTGACATACAAGAAAGAAATGGTCACCAATAAAGATGGATGGTAACTGATTAGGCCTTTAAACGACTCCCTGAGTTCCGTCTCTCTTAGGGAGGAAAATGTGTGTCATTAAATTATGCATGTGTTAGGAAATGCCATGGGAAAAAAAGGTGCTTTTAAATGTTATAAACAAGAAGTACAGACAGCTACCATTAAGGGATGTTGAGTGTCTCTCTAGAAGCCAAGATGTTTCTTATAAGCTTTTAGGTTTTATTACATGTACTGTATGATGATGTACTTGGTGTTCTTGTTTTGTCACAAGGCTTTCTTTCGTAATGCAATTTAATAACATTATGAAGCCTGCTATTGTGCATCATCGTCTAAATGCCAGTAATAATGTTCTGCATATGTATAAATAGATATATATTAACGGATCAGATGGACAGATGGCTGCCATATGGAATGGAAAAAATTTTAAATCACAATTCAAAACAACTAATATTAAGACAAGCCAATTCACACATAGGACAGATTTTCTATAAGTCCACATACTTTGTTTATGGTATAATCTACTTATCTTCTATGAACGTTTCCCTTCAAAGAGAATGCATCAGTGTACAAACCACCTGTTTACGATCACAATATACGTACACAATTAGTATATATGAGCTGGCTATTAAAAATTCTTGCTGACTAAACTGATAAACTGCAAGACAAGACAACTGATAGTACACTCCATTAAGATGCCTTGAGACAACTTATGTTTTCCGTTTTGTGATAGCTATGAATAAGGAATGAGTTCCTTGCTTACTGCCTGATACTCCTTTGATGATTTCTTTTCTGTTTATCAGATGCCTGTGCAGGGATCATCCTCAACTGCCTCTTCTGCCAGTTCTATGACCTGTGCATCATGCTGCCTGACACGTGTAAACGTGCTGCTCATCAAATCTGCCCAGCCTGCAGCTATTTGTTTGCTCCATTAGAACCGGTCCAAAGCGGCGAATGGAACTGTCACTGTGATATTGACTGTGGCCTACTTGATGCCTGCCAAGAAACAAGCGATTGCCTGGAGTTAGCCATGGAGATTTCAGAGATTTGTTACCGTTAGCAGGCTAGCAAAGCCAAGAATCTTCGCAGTAGAATTGGAGACTACAGGGCCACTCTGAAGCCAGTGCAGCATTGTCAATATTACTGCTTATTTCACATGAGTGTCAAGTTGAAATATTACATAAACATCAACTTTGAATGTAGTATGTCTATGTGCATTTAAATAATGGTAGGTTTTGGCATGGTGAAGCACATCAGTGCAAAAAAAATCTTTTTAGGAGCACATAGAAGACGGAGGCAATCGGATCCAGGAGACGGTGCGAGACATGCTGATATAAGCACTTGTGCATGCTCAGGGCAGTTGTATCAAAATGTCATGAGGAGGTGTCTTCAAGGTCTTCATGTTATCCTTGAGCATGCAGCCTGATTAAATTGGAGTATGTTACCACAAACAGCATGAGATGATGTTTCTGTTGAACACCTTTCTAGAGTCCATCAACCATTGTTCTCTGTTCAAGAAGACCACTCCCTGGAGTGCACAGTGACAACTTAGTAGATCATTTGAGCACTTGTAATGTAATAGGAAAGCAGCAAGTACTGAATGTATGCATATGTGTTTGCAATGAATTCATTCTTCTCTTCTGCTACTTAAAAGGGATATTAGCAATGAGAAATACTATATTGCCAAAAGTATGTGGACAACTGACTCTCAAACTCATATTGTGGTTAGTAAATATTGTTCCTTCCTCATTTTGCTACTGTAACAGCTACTATTCTTTTGAGGAAGGCTTTCCACTAGATTTCAGAAAACAGCTATAGGAGTTTCCTATTCAGCCATAAGTGCATTAGTGAAGCTGTGGTGTTCCAGTTCATGTTGAAGGTCATCATTGTGGTTTGATTAATGCTACAGTATACAGATGCACTCTAGACAATTCTGTGCCTCCAACTTTTGACACAAGTTTAGGGAACTACTACATGATGGTGTGATGATCAGAGGTCCGCATAGTTTTGACCGTGTAGTGTATTTATATATCGTATATACAGGTCATTTTTGTGTCATACTAGTAATTCAACTTGTTATTGTGGTATAATTTTCAAAATCTTTCACCACTCATCAGAGAACCTTTGGTACTTCAATGAAAGCAGGAGGTTCCTAAGGAATTTCTTGAGCATGTCATGAAACTCAACATAAATCTTTCCAACTATTCAGTTACAAACAGGAGTCTTGTTATTTAGCTTGCTCTGAATGTAGCTGTAGTATTGAATTAAATTCAGTGAGTCTATGTTTACATACTGAAATCTGCATGTGGCGTTAGAGGATGTATGACATACTGATGAATAAAAGAATGTTGTTCCGATACCTCACTGCAGTTTGACTACTCCCGAATTTTAATGGCAAAGGAAAAAAGATAACTAACCACCTTTATTGTTCCCCTGCTGTTCTCCTCAATTGAACCTCTTTTTCAATGTGTAAAAGCATTTATCAAAGAAAAATGAATGTTTCTTTTACACAATCCGGCACATTGCCTAGTGTGTAAACCAATGAAATCGCATGAAATTGTTTCTAAATTCCATTTAAACTCCAACAAGAAATAATCTTTATTGTAGTTATTTCGATTCTCTCATAAATTATATAATAAGAATGCTGTATAGCCTGTATGCATGTTTAACACAACGAGCTTAGACAGTTTCAAAAGATTTATCAGGTCATGTCCAATTTCCCTTTTTTTGTGCTTTTTGTAAAGTAATTATAAAACCCAGCCTATTATGGTGCCATAAAATAACTTATTGTGTCCCACTGTGGTTTTTCTACACAAGTCATGCTTGTGCAAACAGATGCTTGGTTAAACCAAAAACATCTGTATGTCTTAAAGTTTTTGGATCCTTGTCAAATTTCCTGATAGCTTTGGGAGTCGCATGGGCTGTTTAGATTTTCTAATGGTTTTGCATACGGTGTGAATTTTCCTGTCATCTGCTCAAATTTATTTCATTATGTCCACGTACAGAGCAATGTGCAATCTCTAACTGCTTCTCTGGGACTTGTTGTAGTACATTACAGTTTTATGAAGAAGAACGAAATGTAGAACGAGGTCATTATTGTATAGTAGAATAAAAAGAATTAAAATACGCAATGTTTTGTTTTAGAATTGACAAGCAGTTTCTATTCATCCTGCTGACATATTTACTTGCTTCTTTTTTTATTTTTAGTTTTTATAAACTATAATTAGTAGTTTGTTTTCCAACTCTCTATTCACCTCATTAATGAGAAACAAGACAAGCTTTTCCTCTGAAGTGCACAAAGTAGATTTGTGTGTGTGTTTGTGTTTGTGTGTGTTTGTGTGTTGTTCAACCCCACTATGAGCAGCTCTCCTGTGGGGCAAGACTCAATGAAATATTAACTCTGTCCATTTATAGCATTTTTTAAAGCATTTGTGTTTTACCAAAGCTGCATTCTATGTGGAAATATGGCCCCATGCTTCACTATGTTTTGACATAATTTGACCGTGTGGTTCTAATAAGCCTTTTTTGCGGTCAATATGCACTACACTTACACAGTGATTTTGGCTGATGCTGTTGTAGCTACTTGTAGTAGCTGTATAAGTAGTAGTTGAACTGGTGTTGTGGTTTTATAATATTCTGAAGTGCACAATAGAGTTACTTGATGAGATAAATGCTAGTTGTTTTAACGTTCCTCTTATGAAGGGCTGACGTTTAGACAATAACAGTATTAATGAGAACACAGATGATTTGTATTATTAAATGTGACCATAATTAAAGCACAAAATGTATACGTTGTATTAATGAACAAATTCATCAAATTAAGCTTTACTGGTATCTGTGTATGTAGAATTTTATGGTATGTATTTAATGTTAAATTCTAATGATGAGTTGATCCTGAAGTAATGTCAAGAATTTCCAATAAACCAAATATCTGACTGTATGGAACTAAAGCCTGAGAATTACTCCATTTCTTTAGAACTATATTAATTGTCATTTGTAGTATATGGGCCATGAGAGAGAGTGTGTGTGTCAGCTACATTTCCAATCAATGTGATAACCCCCTCTTTTAGTAAGTTAGAATACGTGCCTTTGGGCTATTTAAACTTATATATTCCCAAATGGCTGCTTTGTAGCTGCTCTGTGGGCTTGCGTTGAGATACCTTTCAATCACCAACCGTCTCTTTTCTTGTGACAGGTGATTTTCCTCTGCGTCCAATTAATAAACCTCATTTTAACAATTAACACTTCAAGTTCTTTAAAAGCCTCCAGAGCCTTTTGAAGGTCTGTAGGGATTATCAAGGATTTAACCCATCACTAGTTGGACAACCTTTTAAACAGACCAAATCAGGGTTGAAAGTTCAACTTGATCCTCTTAGGTCACAAGACTCTTCTTCCAGGCTTTGTCCTATTTGAAGCCTTGTGGACTGAATCTGCAGAAGGCACATATGGCAGGAAATGATGGAGCGTGGTACCCTATCTCTGTGCCCCTACCCCCTGTGGAGGTGAGGAAATTAAAGAGGCACACAACAGGAGGAGGGAATGGATGGGCCTTGCCTAAGGAGGGGTGGGGGGTGTGGTGGTGGAGTTAATTACTGCGTAATGAGGAGCAATTTATTGTGTTCTTGTTAGGCACATAAAAATGCCGGATGCACTATACAAAGGCTATGTGTTAATGTGTCCCTCTTAATGCTGGGTAGTAAAGGTCTTGAGAGTTTTGAGGTATCTAGTGTGGAAAGTGACTGAGACATCCCCTTAAGGGTCCCAGAGCCATTGGATTAGCCTGGCTGCTTTTAGTGTCTGTCCCTGGGTCAGGAGGAATAATGAAAGCGTTGCATTAGTAGAGTATCGATCCCACACTCCATGGCCTTTGCTGATCAGGCTGCTATAACTCCTCATAGCCACCTCTCCACCCTGCTAAATCCATCTATTTACTCTGCTTTTGGTCTTCAAAGCAGATTCAATTTTTTTAAATGTATGTCTAACTGTATGTATAACTAGTAATGGCAGTAAAAACTGTTAAAATACTGCAATATTGCATAAGAAAAATGGACTGAGATGATATATAATGCTAGCAAATAAAATAAATCAGTACTACCCAGCTGAAAAGATAATAACAATATTGCTTTATGGGTCCTGCTGTAGAAAAGTCTTAAATTGTGTGATCTATGAAATGTGTTTGAAGAACAAGGGCCATGGCATCTAAAAACAGGCCATCTGCCATTATTTTTGTTGAGGATCTGTCATGATGTCCCTCAGAAGCACCTGCAATTATATAGTTCAGTATCTTTATCACACTGAAAACTCAGGGATCTATATCCATGGTGGCACAGAACATGGTGTATTAATGTTATTGATTGCATGCAAACCGAAGTAGAGTGAATAAACAGCTATAAATACAGGTATATACTGAAAATTTTCAGATTTCTGTAGGTATCAGAGTCCAACATCTCCATGATTCTGCCAAATATTGCCATTTTGCTTAGCAGAGGTCATAACGTTTATTTTTCATTGTTACTGAATTGACCAAAGGTTTGTACTAATAAATAATCCTGACATACGGGAATACTATAATCTGATGAGTGTGTGTGGTGAGTAGCTGTGCACTTTCCATGCTGTAATCCAAACAGAAAATGTTTCATCTTGAGATGCATTTGAAAGGGTCCATCTGGATAAATAAGTAGGTTGTGGAATAACTGCAGAATGTTAATGTGGGTTCTTCCAAACAGGCATGAACTAAGTCATGAGGGTTTATCAACCAAGCAACCAAGCTGTGAGAATCTGTTAGTAATGTATAGAAGTTTAACCTGATCATAGAAAATTTTACTTCACTTTTATCGTCTATTATTTTAGAATAGTAATGAATATATTAACCCTTTTTACCAGTACACCGGCATTTCCAAAGAACGGACAATGACTTATGATACATTTTTAATCAGTATAAACAAATAAATTAATTTATTGCTGCAAGTCTGATATAAATTAGTCAGGACAATGTTGGCTATCAGTGTCCTGACATTCGGTTAACCTTACACTGAATTTTAGTGGTTGAAAATTTTTTAAGAAAATATTTTTGATGGTTATGAACAAGCACTTGAGGCATTCTCAGAGATCAGAAATGGGTTTGATATCACCATTTACTTAGTAGATATTAATTTCAAATCAATTTAATTTATTTGTATAGCTCTTTTTATCATTGACATTGTCTCAAAGCAGCATTACAGAAGCTTAGAAACAGAATAAAAATTGTGAAGTTTAAAATGTAATTACCATTTATCCCTAACATCTATCCCTAATGAGCAAGCCTAAGGTGATGGAAAGTATCCCTGAGATGATATGAGGAAAAAACCCTGAGAGGAACCAGACTCAGAAGGGAACCCATCCTTACTTGTGTGATAATGTACAGAAAAATGATGTAAATGTAAATAATGTCCATTCTACAACAGTCTGTATTTGAGTGGAATTAGTCATCCAAGTACCCCTTGAGGAACTAATAGGTCATTAACACTAATTCCTTCCTGTCGATATAAACATTTGTGTTAAAAATTTTCAGGAAACATTCCTAAAAAATAGCCCATGAATAGTCCTGAATATCTACTGTCATACTGTATGAGTCATTATGGGATGTGATGAATGATAAACATAAAGAACTTGAAGGCTCAACCTGGACACCACAAAACAGGTGCAAATAAAATGTTTTGGTGAGAGTTAACCCTATGTAATTATGTATAGGATTAAGCATGGGCAAAAAAAAGTGTTGAATATAGCAAAACTACTTAAGCTTGAAATCTTACCAGTGTTCCTGATGAAGCTTCACACACACTTGGTATCTTCTCAAACCAGCTTCATGAAGGAACTTGACCTAGAAAGGCGTTTTGTAAAGTTTCCAAATAGGCAAAGCCTCTCACTATGTTTGTGGAAACAATTCAACATTTTCCTTCAGAAATGTAATTTACACAGAGAGTTTACTATTTAACATTTGTTTTAAAAAATATTTATTTCTCTAGTGCCTTTAACAATGGACATTGCCACAAAGCAGCTTTACACAAATATATAAATTAGGTATCTACATTATACATTTGAAATTGATCCCTAATGAGCGAGCAAAAGTGATGTTTGGCAAAGAAAAACTCCCTGAGAGGATATGAGGAAGAAACCTTGAGAGGAACCAGACTCATAAGGGAACCCCTAATCATCTGGGTGATGCGAGATAGTGTGATTATAAATCATTTCCCTTCTATAAGTGTTTACTATAATCAAAAAGTGCTATTGTGTAACCAGGAAATTCACTTTAGTTTTAATATGAAGTCTATCTTGGTAAAGACCTGAGTACAAAACCGTCTAACATTAACAAGACAATGAAGAGATCTTCATTGATATAAATATATATAAAGTATATAAAGTATATATTTATACTATATTCAGTCTGGTGTACAAACTTTGTCTGATTTGTTTTGGTTTTTTTTTAGAGATAAATGATGAGGTATACACAAAGTTTGGTATTATCATACAGCTGTATAGTTTTTGTATAACTCTGGAGATATAAACATGTTACTTCTGGGATTTTTTCTGTAAAGCTTTTCTGGTTGTAATAAGAAAACAAGGCCTAATCCTCAAGGTTCTGCATAATCAGTTAGCCTACTTCTGTTGATAAGCGATGCCACATTGGGGCTTTATCACTATACATCAGATATATCCACTAAGCACATTGTCTGCTAAACCTATTTTATAAATCTGCCTGGTTGTGTGGTGACTTTGTATATTCCCTAGACCCTTAGTGGCTTCTGTTTTGAACAAAAAAATAACACTTTTGTGCCATGTGAGACAACTTTTTTCATTCATCAAAATGGCACAAAACATGCTTCACGTTCCCAAAAGAATACATCCCCAAGGAGCAAATGTGTCTGAGTTAAAAAACAAGTATACCAACAGACTGTTAGGCAATCAGACTAGCTCATTAATCAACATGAGTTATGTAATATCTGAACTATTTCTACAGCGAATTAATACATGTGCTGTGCATCACATTTGCATAGTGTTCAAAACTCGCAGGAAGTTGTGTAATAAGAATCCTCAGTAATATCGTTCGCTTTAAGGATAAAAGAATGTTTTTTTCCAACAGAAAGAATGACAACACAGCATTTGTAAAGAGACACAGTTAATCATTGATTAATATGGAAATAAAAATACTTCATGCAACTTGGAAGAAATGTGTAAACATATTTATCTTTTAAAAACACTGAACAAAGCAACTTGGCCTGAACAGTTGGTCAGCAGAAAAAAAAATATCATTAGGTCTGGTGTATATCACAAATCCACATTTTCTAATAATGTTATATATATACATCTGTAATTCATGAAGTGTAAAGGTACATAATCACGGAAAATACCGACACCAGGCACACTGCTGAAGGGATGTAAATCAATAATGCTCACCTAAGCACCCAGTTTACAGGCTCTATTTGAATATTATGCTGAAATCCCGCACAAGTTGACAAAATATCATTGTATTTATTATTAATGGTAAATGTGCCATTTCTGCTCCCAGTGCTGAGGTGAGAAGTGTTGCCTGTCAGCAGGTGAGTTTGATCCGTGCAATTTGCATGAGATTTCTCTTATCAATAAGCCATGAGATCACAGACAGGGAATAAACAGAGCTTACGCTTCAAAAAGGTGCTTGTATCGTCCCAAACAAAGATAAATGGTATGTAACATTTGTGTAAACGATACAGAAACACTGTAGGCTTTTACTCAAACCTTCCAGTCCCCAGTTCATTAGTGATAATATAGAGTTAAGGCTAATATTTTTCAGTCGCTTCAAATGGAATTGAAATAAATGAACTTGATGAAGATTTAATAATTGAATTGGAACAGAGACGGCCTCTGAATCCTCTCACGGGTATACCAACCTGGGTTTATCAATAATTGCTCATTTAAACATGCATAATATTAGACTCTGCTTCTATTCCAAGTTTGAGTCAAGGTCCTGCAAATGTCAATTACTAAGTTTCTTGTTCCAGGCTGTATGGATGTCCCTCTGTGTGTGTGTGTGTGTGTGTGTGTGTGTGTGTGTGTGTGTGGGTGTGTGTGAGAAGAGAAAGAGAGAGAGAGACAGAGAGAGAGAGAGAGAGAGAGAGAGAGAGAGAGAGAGAGAGAGAGAGAGAGATTTATCTTCTTAGCTTTAAGACATGATGTTCTCCTCACAAGCTTTTTGCATTTAATTAACAGTATTTTAAAATTGGTTCTATGGTAAATATTAGCAATATACACACTATCTTTTGGACTAAGTGTTCAAATGGGTCCAAATGGACACCCTTCCCAAACTGTTCCCACTAGTGCACTGTAGCTGTCTAATAGGACGAGTGTCCACATTAATCAAAGCTGATAGGAAGTATTTGTGTGTGTGTGTGTGTGTGTGTGTGTGTGTGTGTGTGTGTGTCTGTGTGTCTGTGTGTCTAAGTGTGAGTGAGAGAGCACAATTTCAGCTGAAGACCCATTTAGCACAACATGTCAGCGAGTAAGGCCGTCGCTTCTGTCAGTAATTGCAGCACAAGGAGTCATTAATAATGCATTTAAGATCACTTATACCTCAGTAAGCCAGAGATTTAAAGAGTAACACTTTTCTTCACAGGTCCTGGATTTTGCATGTTAGGATTACACATTTGAGAGGGAAAAAGCTTGAAATCGGCTTTGTGAGAGAAAAAAAGACACCTTAACAGAAAAACAGCAGTTTATGTGTCTGCCAAGTTTCTGTCAAACAACACTAAGTTTGTGCACTGGTAAATGTCACACAGATGTTTGTTCACCTTCATGAGTGTGCAGTTAACTGGGGGTTGTCATCAGAAAACCAACACACTGTTTCTATATGTCATTGTTATTTAAGCTTAAACAAGTACAGAAACCATTTTGTCTAAAAACAAAAACAAAAAAAGGGAAAGAAAAGAAAGAAAAAAGAAAGAAAGAAAGAAAGAAAGAAAGAAAGAAAGAAAGAAAGAAAGAAAGAAAGAAAGAAAGAACGTAAATCATATGGATTTATATATTTAGTGTAGCCTTTTTAAAATATTTCTCTCCCCCACAAAGAGTGTACTACTCATACACAAAAGACAGAAAATAACATGCTTGATTAAAGCACACTAGGTATTGTATATCTAAGTTCAGACTCCAAGACAAAAACTAGCTGCATACTGCCCCTTGGTGGATAAAGAGATCACCAGATTCATCCACTGATATCATTTCTCCCTTTGATAATAGTATTGTGTTACTGATAAGAACAGAACAGTAGTGGGTTAATATGTATATATATATATATATATATATATATATATATATATATATATATATATATATATATATATATATATATATATATATTATTGACCTTTTTTCTTTTGTTAGATTTGATAGACAACTGTCTGGGTGCTTCTTCACTAATTCTGAATCGGTCTATAATAGACCTCTTCATCACAAGGCTTCTAATTTTCAAATTCTCATTATGTGAATATGTGACCTGGAATATCGCACATGCCCACCAGCCTATTGCATTACTAATGACACTAATTGTCCCCTCCTTTAGAATAATGGCAGTGACCGGGGTCAAGCTCTCTGTCAGTATGTTCCTTCCAATTATTGTTCTTTATTTATTTATTTATTTATTTATTTTTTATCAATATACATAGAGCACTAAGCACTAAGAGAGGATTTCAGAAAGCCATAGAGGGACACCAACAAAGAAAAGCAATGAGCTGAGGTGTAATAAGGGCACAGAGAGGACACAAGAGAGAGATTTCTGAAGAGATGGACGGTGAGGATGCTTTTTCAGGCTTATATGTAACGTGGTAGTATTATCTTTAGGAGGTGTGTGAGCACGTATCATAATCTTTTTTAATCTGCTGTGGTTGATACAGACCATTTTTAACCAAAATGTGCACAGCGCTTCACTGCCTGTTTCTCTTATAAAGACCTAATGAGGAATATATAAGCCATGTTTCATAGTGAAGAGAGAATCTTGAGAATGATAAATGCACATGACATATCATTTCATGGCTGTAACATTGTAGCACTCTTGTTTTTAAAACCTATTTTTCTGCTGGGCGGTTTACTATCCAGTTTCAGTAAGTCGGTATTAAAAGAGGACAAGACATTGTACAACCCCTAAAGCTTTATCATCTGCTAATGGATACAAAGAGAATGTGATACAATCTGTGGAGAATGCCAAGGCTGTTTTCTTTTTCTTTTCTGATCTTATGCAGTGAATGCCAGGGTTTCTTTACAGACTTTGCCCATCCTCTATGACTAAGTTATGCCCTGTCATGTCTTCGGAAGGCTTCAGATGCCAAGTAGTCCACCGCCGCTTGCAGGTCTGTCACTTAAAGCCAGCCGTCCGGCTGGAATGCCTGACAGCCAGCACTGCACCAGAGGCTCCAGATTCTCTGAATGGATAAGAGCGATGTCAGCTGCTCCCTTGAAAGTGCAAGAGAGAAGGGAATGAAGAAAAACAAGCACATGCATCTGACATCAGAAGCATCGAGTGACAGTACTGTCTCAGAATCCCTGGCATCAGTCACATGGACGCAAAAAATAAGACCAATTACCCTTCGAGTGCATCAGGAATAGAGCATCAGGCATGTTTGAAGTGGGACATCATTTATTCACTCTATACCGTGGATAAGACACTACAGAGAAAGGCATCAAGTTGCCCCTCTAAGCGACTTGACTTCAGGTGCATTAGTTAAATTTCCAAACATCTTCTGCACATTCTTAACATAGGTCCAGTACATACATGTGTTTCACTGCAGAATTAAGTCAACTGGATGTCATTCACCATCAATGCAGGAAAAAATGACTGACAGCTATGATGCCTAGTTTCTCTGCTCTCAGTGGTTGTTAGATTCTCTTTTTTATTTGAAGTTTTATTGATGTCCATCAAGGCTACAAGTCCTGTAATGCTGTTTATCCTTGCCTGCCACTTTAAACCCCACTGAAATGTTCAGTGGAAAATTTCCATTGATATGAGTAATGGGGTTTGTGTATTTTGAGATATCCAGTCTAAGGAGCTGGGAATTGAAGCAGAAAGGTTGGATCTTTCTAAAGGTTGTACTGAATATATTCAAACGTATTTGCCTCTTCATAGCAATAAAACAAACACTCTATACTAGTAAAAAAAAAATGGGGGGGATCTAGGAAGCTCGCATTCTTTTGTCCATTTGGGGAAATCCTTAAATAAATAGCCTTGAGAAAGATATTTTTTTAAAATAAAAATTTCCCTGAAAAGTCATCACTGCCATTAAACCTGGACACAATACGTGATTTTCGCCTCGATGCTGAGCGAAGGTGAATGACTGCTTCCCCACAGTATGTTACACCTTTGTTTAATGTATTTCAACTTCAATTATATTTCTCTTCAACACCACTTTATCTGCAAACCATTGCTGACAATCAGAGGGCTTGCTCTTTTCCCTCGGCCAATTTTCTAGATAATGCGGCTTATCACCACAGCGGCCAAAGTTGCCAATGAAATCAGGAGGCAGTCAACCTCGTTGGTGCTAATTGTGTCCCCCCTCCCTAAGGTTTTTTATACATATTTACCCACTGTCACTTCACAGCAATCAGAGGCCCACTGAGAGAGCCCACACAAGGGGAAGGGCATGATTGCTTCCTTGCAAAATAAAATTAGCAAACAGGCTCGTGATAAATAAAAATGAGCTAAGAGAGAGAGAGAGAGAGGGAGAGAGGGAGAGAGCGTGTAATGGATTTACTATGGGAATTACAAGGGCTTTGGGATGCACTGGCATGTGCATGCTTTCTTTTGCTCTTTTCATTTCATTCCTCAGAACAGCAACAGCAACAAATAGATACAAACAACACTGCCATTGTTGTGCTGACACGTCTGCCAAGGGGAGTAATTTGAATCCCTAATTGAATATAACAATTAAAGAAACTGTTTGCTCGATTCATCCCTCTAGACGCCATCCAATTAAGACGGGTTGCAGTTTCGTACATAAATTAGTGCTTCGTTCTCGATTGCATCCCTCTGTGGAAAATAATGCTTTTTTTGGCCTTGTTATAACAAATAAGGATCTACCAGACATATCAAAAATATTGTGTTACGTACAAAAGTGTTACTGATGATTGTTAAATTCCTGTGCGTTCATTTATAGTGTAGAATCCTGCTCGGAAATTTGATCCAAGTACGGTATAGCAAGCGTACTCAACTAACGTGATTTTATACAGTGCTGAAATGATACTATTCCTATCCAACCACATCGTCCTCTCTTTAGCGACATCATTTGTTTGGATAGTTTTCTCCACATCATAGAGATACAGTCGGTCCATTGTATGAGCTTCGTCATTCCAGCTGCAGATGTGTGCTGTACGCCAGCTGTTTTTGTGGATGAGCTCTTAATGGAAACAAAATTGGCTGTCCAGATATTAAGACATGGGTTTGGTTTCTTAAAAAGTGGAAAAAGTCATATCCTGAAAATTCTCCACTGTAAATTGTGTCTCTTTGTATTTTATTCAACGTGAAATGCATTAAAAATCCACTCAGGCCTTGAATGTGTGATTCATTTCAGTCGCCCAATTACTTCATTCCCCTCATAACTCAGTACGTGGGCCCTGAACTCCGGTGCGACTCGAAAACACTTTCATTAGCTTTCGAGACCCTGCAGATGAGGCGATGTAAAATGAATTACTCTGGATGTTCGGTTATGCACCGTCTTCGGGAACAAAGGCAACACACCATTTGTTTTGCCTTGACCGTCGCAGATGCTCTACGCTGCGTGTGATGCCGTCAAGAGGGCCCTCATTCTCCATCGCCCGATTAATCATAGTGTGGGAGGCTCCAAGTTACATACAACTTTAGTAGTTAACCCCGTCACCCAGTGATCTCACTGCCAATTTGCTGGGATTGGGAGCGGGATGATAAATATGGCGCAGCTGTGCTCTAGTCCTGTGGAGATGGAATAATGCTCTCTGGGCCCCGTACGTTTTAAGTGAGAAACACGTGCAGTCTGGCTAACGGGCAATATCACACAGCCCAGAGAGGACATCAGACTTACTTACAGGCGGTGTAAAATTTCCAAACTCTTCTTATCAGTGCGCAGGAAAAGCCAGCATGCACTAATCCTCCCTGATAGAAGCTGCTAGACTTCATAATGGTATTGTTTAATGCCAAATAAATCCACACTCATGTTGTTCTTAGAGGGCAGGAGAGCTAGTTATGTGTGAAGACAGGAAATTAATGTGTCTGTGTGTGTGAGAGAGTGAGACACATCTTAAGCCCTATTTTAACATCCATCCAGCAATTTACTCCTCTTTGTGAGTGCAGGAAAACAAGCTCCAAGGTTGAGCCCCTTCTGTGATCTGTGATGCATCGCTTTGTAGATTATGATGATTTTCCTGCCACATGTTTCTGCTAAACAAGGGCTACTTTGAACTTACTTGTGAGAATGAACACCCGATTGTCAGGCACCATTGATGCACCGTTTTAATGTTGTCTCGTATCGTTCGGCCTGGTGATACTGTATATTTGGTACACTACACAGGTGTCACCTGTTTTCATTTTCAGTGAAAGAGGTGTATAAACCTGCAATCAGGTCACATCTTTTCATTCTCAAGAGATTTAACAGGAGGGGAGAAAACAAAAAAGGCCAGGAAAAAACAAGTGTTCGGTTTGCCAGATGGACAAAACTGCTGTCCCTGTGCATTTTAATTGAACTTTCATAGCTGCATTTTCTTCCCTGACTTGGCTTCAACAGGACCCATCTGATTACACATTATGACAATATTATAACAGATGTCTGGGCCAATAAAGCAAATTCCTGAAGGACTGCATGTAATGTGAGTAATTGATCACTTTGTCCTCTCTCTCTCTCTCTCTCTCTCTCTCTCTCTCTCTCTCTCTCTCTCTCTCTCTCTCTCTCTCTCTCTCGCTCTCTCTCTGTGTTGCAGTGTCTCTCATTGTAACAGCGTGCTCCTGTTCTACAGCTTGTCCCACAGTTGGGACTTGTGTACATATGGTACAGAAGTATATTGGCTACTTGACTGTGCTGTTGATAGAGTGCTGTTGTTGCACAGCACGCAAATGCAACACAGTGCAAAAGCTTTTACTAAAACTAAACTAAAAGCTTTTTTCTTTTTAAAATACAGAAAATTGCCTTCACCTTTATTTATAATCGGCATCATTAATTAACAAGATCTGTGATCCATATTTGCTCATCAACAAGCTACAAAAACAGACATTTTTACAGCCTTATAACATTTAACAGGATTTACCTATTTATTATGATCCAAAATGGCCCTTCAGCAGCCGATAAGGACAGGGCTTATAAATCGTAAAAGGTTAGTGGTGATATAAACAAAACACAACTGAACAGATTTATAGGTTAACGATTAAGTCATATTTACTGTTTGGTGTGTGGGTGTGTACAGTATATGTGAGGGCCATTTTTGAGTCAGATGTTTCACTGTAAGGCTTTTCAATATCAAACACAAGCACAACGATTCACCGCAAATCACTTGTACAGATCACATGCAGAATTTTTTCCACAAACTATTGTCCTCTCCTTTAATTTTCTCCATCCCTACAATTCATTGTGTTCTTGTCCGTGGATCCGGTGTTGATTATCTTCATGTATCCGTGCTTCAGAATGCATCAGGTTGCTTGAGGATTTAAAGTACAAAGGAGACAAAAGTGCTTCCAGTGGTGTGTCACATTCCAGACACCTTTACTAATCAGAGCCAAGGATCACACAATGAAAACACACTCAGACAGACAAAGAACATAGTCTAAAGGCACATAAAGAAGTAGATACAATTTGGTTGTGGATAATACACCTAACTCTGGATTATATGATGGCGAACAACATGAGTTCTCAGACTATATAGTTCTTTAAAAGGCACTGGATTGAAATGTGTTACAGTAAAATACTATTACAGTAACATTAGGTATAATTAAATTCTGAAGTTACCCACAAATTTAAAAGTTCCTTTAGTTTTAGAGACTTGTGTCAATAGATGTTTGGTCTCACTGAGTCGTCACTAAAGGAAATCATCTTGAGTTATACACAGTGTGAACCGGTTTTTACTTAAACAATATATTGTTGTGTATGAAAATGTCCATTGAATTGCATATGTCTAAAGAAATGTGTAAGTATTATAAGAAGACGAGCATTCTGGTGACAGATGGACAACATATGGTGTTTGTAAATAAATAAATAAATAAATAAATAAAACCACCACCACCAACAACAACAACAACAACAACAACAACAACAATAATAATAATAATAAGCAGTGCTTATTATGTGAAAGCAGTGCTTGCCAATGATATCTTGCCAATGATATAATGTTTGTTTCAGTAAATAAAGCCATTTTCTCCTACATCAAATGACCTGGTCTAGACAGTTCTCTACATCATTTATTCAAACACAGCGAAAATCTTCATAATTATTTAATTTCGGAGGCATTTACATTCCATTTCATTCTACAAACAATTATAAGGTAAGCAATTAAAAGCAGAATTTTTGCTTATTAAATGCAGCGCATCTTCCAGAACCGTGTGAAGTACTAATATAAGAGCTCCATCTGCTGGAACAACTTGGAAGTACAAGAAAATACACGCTTTTAATGTATACTGTCCATGTTTCAAGTGCTTTATTTGATGTTTTCTTCCAGTTAATATTATTAATGAGCATATATTAAGTTAGCCATACTTTCTATGCACTATATGAAAACAGACTGATTACGATCAGACTGATTTTTATCTGAGGTTTTTAGGTCATGATGTTACTTTTTAAACTGTACATGCTTACACAACAATATAGGGGCAGAACAAATCTCCCCAAAAAGTAAATATAAAAATAAACTATATATATATATATATATATATATATATATATATATATATATATATATATATATATATATATATATATATATATTGAAACAAATTGGCTATATATATATATATATATATATATATATATATATATATATATATATATATATATATATATATATATATATAGCCAATTTGTTTAAAGTCTGCTAGATTTGAACATGTTATTACATATATTTAACACAAGGCATTGGTTTATCTAAATATTTACAATTCTTTCTTGTGTTTTTATTTTCAAAAAAAGTAATTTAAAATACACTGTACATATAGTTAGGAATTTTTATAAAAGCACCAAGCTCCCTGACCTGGAGTCTATATACAGCAAGCGGTGCAAGGCCAGGAGGATAGTGAAAGACCTCAGCCATCCAAACCATGGACTCTTTCCTCTGTGGCACTCAGAGAACACCTACTGTAGAGCCTAGAGCCTAGGCCCCTTTCTGCACTGCTCAAATCTGCACAACAACTACTACCATAGTGCTCTACATGCACATCCATGCACATGTAAATGTTAAAGTCCAATAACATTTACATAAGTCCATACACTGTTTCCTTTATGTCCGTACTCATGCATATCACTGCATCACACTACCTCTTAATGTTTAATTAAATCACCTCTGTTTCTGATTCTATTTTCTTTTATGATTATATTTTTTCTAATTATATTTTTCTGATTATATTGATACATTCTTGATATATACTTGATATACATATTTATTTCCTCTTATATTGTATTCACCCGTGCCTTATCTTTATTTCTTTATTTTGTTCTTTTCACTAATATTGGCTATTTTTTGGACAGTCGTGCAAAGCATTTCACTACATCTCATACTGTGTATGATTGTGTATGTGACAAATACAATTTTAGAATTTTCATGATATAACACAATGTGTCCTCCGACCATTCAGGGTGCCAACCCATCATGTGGCAAAATCTCACACACCCATTCACATGCTACAGACAATTTAGGGATGCCAGCTATGCTAAAAAAAAAACACACATCTTTTCACCTAAGGATGAAACCAGAGTACATGTTGAAAAGATCATGTTAACTCTATACATGCATGCCAGAGGCAGGATTCAAGCATCAAGCAAAAAAAAACAAAAAAAAAAACAAAATAAAAACCAGTTTGATCTGAACAGAAGTAGAAAGAAGAATGAATAAAGGTTGCATGTTCCTCTGGTGCCATCTAGTGGCATGTAATGTTTATTTATTTTCATTCAATTATTTCATTTATTTATTTGAGTAGAGCACTTGGGAAGATTTGTAAATAGTCTAGAATTACTTGGAAATGTCCTTGTTTCTTTGTTTTCTCAGCTTCACACTCCTTTTTTCTGTACTTCCAGTAGTAAACAGGAGTAGTTTACAGCATGGTAAGATAAGTTCTGGTAAGATAAGTTCTGAGCATGAAAAGAAAAAAAAAGTTTTTTTTATTTCTGTCCATTTTCAACCTGTAAACAAACCCACAACTCCTGATGCTCCAGATACTAAACTAACCTAAAGAAGGCCACTTTTATTGCTCCCTTTATCAGTACAACAGTTTTCACCTGTGCTAAGCACAATACCAAAAGGGTTTTCTAATAATCAACTAGCATTATAAAATGATTAGCTTGGATTACATAACAATCATAACATGAGTTTGAAACAGAGGACTGATGGTTGCTGATAATGAAGATCTTTCTTAAAAAATTCATCTGATTTCATGTTTTTGAAATGGATAAAAATTAAGTCTTCTTTAGAAATCAAGAAAATTTCCAAGTGATCCTAAAGTTTTAAACAATTGTGTACATTTAGTAACCCAGAGTTAATGTATTCAATGATAGAGACTTAAAAGCACTTTTGTACGTCGGCCATATGCTGTAAATGTAAATTTAGAGCTCTATAATATTTCAGTTTTGTATGTTCTCTTTGGACATATTTTGTCCATATTACTGTGTCCTTTATTAGAGGATAATTCATGCATTAAGCTATACCAGAAAGCAAACTAAGCTAAGCTTACATTCACAAAATTTGGCAGACACTCTTATATTTATGCAGCTTAGCTGTTGATGGTTAAGGGCCATGAGGACAGGTGTTACACCAGATTCTGTGACCCATCGTATGTTGTGACCATAGAGGGCGCTGTTGCTAAAATGCAGCTTAAAATAGTTCATCTGGGATTTAAATTCTCAACCTTAAAACCAATTGTTCAACAACTTTCCACAGAGACACCACTTAGCAGTTATGTAACACTAATTAGGGCCTGAGCACCGAAAGGTTTTATGCTCGGATTTATTATTGTTATTATTATTATTATTTTTTTTTTTTTCCACACATTGGCCAATTGGGGTCCCTTAACATGCTCGAAAATTTGGCACAGACATCAAAGTCGTCTGCCATTAGGACCGGTCAAAAGCTGGATCTCATCGACTCGAACAAATTTCACAATCAAACCTATTAGCTCCGCCCAACAAGAAGTCGGCCTTTTTGGATGGTTTCAAAAGTGCCTGTGGTGAACTTTTAAATATTCCTCCTAGGGAATTCATGCGATTGACATCAAACGTGGTGAACATGATGCCGAGACATTGCACTTGCTAAATTGTGAAGGGATTTTTGATATCTCGAACGGTGCTGCCATGGCGAGGCGACTAAGTTATGGCGAATTCAGAGAAACAGGAAGTGTCTTCTATCTAAGGCAAAAAATGTCTTATTGTTATGACACATGGTGTGTATGTTCGGCCAAGGATTCCGATCGCATCAATGTGCTTATTGTGAGTTCCGGGTATAGCGCAGGGTATATTTTTGACAGCTGCATGCGGTAAACTTTTAAATACTCCTCCTAGGGGATTCATGCAATTGAGACCAGACTTGGCCACCATGACGCAGAGATATTGGAGATGCAAAATTGCGAACGGATTTTTGATATCACAAACACTGTTGCCATGGCAACACTGTTGCCATGGCATCGTTTACTTTTATTTCAGGCATATTTAAGGCTTTTGGCGTGCTTAGATTAACTTGAAATTTGACACATACATCACATTTGTCGGCTGTTAAGTGTGGACAAAAAGGTCAGACAAAGGTGTGTCTCTTAAGTGGCTCACTAGCGCACCCGTTTGTCTAAAATTTGGGGTTTCATTTACCTACAGTCCCCAAATGGGTCAGTAACAACATAAAATAGTCCACTGATATTTACCCACTTGATGCACTTGCCCACCGTGCATTGTTTTCTGTGAGGCACCGTATAGCGATAAAAAAACGTGCGAAGGCCCGCCATCGCTGCTTGCAGCTATATTTTAAAGCTTGATAAACAATTAAAAACCAAATACCACTTTGAAAATATGTGTGATGTAACAGGAGAGACGCCCTCTGAAACTGGGATCGAACCCAGATCTCCAACCATGGTCACAAACACCCCCATTACAAAGACTTAGACCCACACACAGGACAAAACCAAGTAATGCTTTATTAACTTAAAACAAAACTGACACGACAAGACTTGGATGTGATACAAAACAAATGAAACATGAGTAACAATGCCATAACTACTGCATAGATACCTGGATAAGCATAATGGCATCACACTGTAGGGCACATACACAAAACAATAACTAACAAAGACAGCTACAAAAGGGATGGTATATATAGGAAAAAACATTAGGGTGAATAGAGAACAGGTGACACGTGGGGAAAGCGGACCAATAGGAATGGCGTGGCACAACCCACATGGGGAATACAGTATACCATAGATATCTACGTAGATGTCTATGGGAATACACAAACAAAAAGCAATTTATGGTGAATAACCTGCCAGCACTCTTTAGTGGTCTGGCATGGAACTGTCCCAGTAGCTTCTGACAGGTGAGATAACGGTATGAATATAAAGTAAATAAATCTTTCTTAAAATAGTGGGCTAAATATTTAATACATTTCTTAATTTTTAATATAAAAAAGAAGAAGAAAATGAAGCAGAAGAATCAAGCTGTAACTGTGTCCTTTGTACTTCAAGTAACAGCATGTCTACTGTATTCTGAGGAAACCATCTCATTTTCCTAATTAAAAAGAAAAACACCCCTTTAACATTTAGACTGTTTATTTAACCTGGGTTGGGTTTATTTTCTGTTTTTGTATTGTCTGACAACTGCACCAGTTATGGGTCCAAATAGTGCTATAAAACATTTCCTCAAATATCTAGTCTTATTATTATTATTATTATTATTATTATTATTATTATTATTATTATTATTATTATTATTATTATTATTATTATTGTTGTTGTTGTTGTTGTTGTTGTTGTTTAAAATTCTGAATTTGGGGTTTCCTCTGGGTTTCATAAGCACATCTTTTTTGTGAAATAATCTACAAAGTGCAAATGAATTTGGTTTTATGGTTTGAGTGACAGTTTTAACATTTAATATCATGTATGTTTTTATTTTTCCTAAACTTGCCATGATATAAATTCTGCACCCATATTTATTTATTTATTTGTTTGTTTGTTTGTTTGTTTGTTTTACAATAGCTTCATTGCACATCATAATCATAGTCAGGAGGATGAAGCCAAAATGTTGAAGAAAGGCACAGACCTAATGGGCAAGTCAGATAATCCTGGACTTAATGTGTGACAGAGTTTGTTTTAGAAATAACAGCTTTGCAAGAAAACAAAAAGTTGTTAATTTCCATCGATCTATGAATCATCTGCTTAATAAATGCTATTCAACAGCTGTAACATCACATCAAGAATACCAATGATTTTAGAATATCTGTAAAAAAAACAAAAAAAAAACAGCATCACTGCATTAAAGAATAATAATTGTACGTTTTGTTTTTGAAGGCCTTTCATTTTAATTTGTTTTTGTTCTTGTTTAGTTTATGTTTTGTGTTTTTTTTAGTGTATTATTGATCTGTAATAAAAAAAAAAAAAATTTACACAGGGAAACTGGTAAAGTTCATTCATTCATCTTCTACCGCTTATCCGAACTCCCTCGGGTCACTGGGAGCCTGTGCCTATCTCAGGCGTCATCGGGCATCAAGGCAGGATACACACTGGACGGAGTGCCAACCCATCGCAGGGCACACACACACACTCTCATTCACTCACGCAATCACACACTACAGACAATTTTCCAGAGATGCCAATCAACCTACCATGCATGTTTTTGGACTGGGGAGGAAACCGGAGTACCCGGAGGAAACCCCCGAGGCACGGGGAGAACATGCAAACTCCACACACACAAGGTGGAGGCGGGAATCAAACCCCCAACCCTGGAGGTGTGAGGCGAACGTGCTAACCACTAAGCCACCGTGCCCCCACTGGTAAAGTTAATAGAAATTAATTTCTCAAATTACACACACTCCTATTAAGAATTATTTTAAAAAGAACAGAATTTTTAAATCAACATCAAAAAATGCCAGGGGAAATTTGCACTGTCTGCATGTGTAAGTGAGATTTTTATTTTTACTTCAATCTTTTTCAACATATAAAGTAATATAAAAAAGAAAGAAAGAAAGAAAGAAAGAAAGAAAGAAA